>NW_027325497.1:0-110554 GCF_036924035.1 Leuresthes tenuis | reverse complement strand
GTTCTAGACCTGAGCACTGACTAATATGGTCGTATTTCCTGGTTCTAGACCTGAGTACTGGACTAATATGGTCGTATTTCCTGGTTCTAGACCTGAGCAATGGACTAATAAGGTCGTATTTCCTGGTTCCAGACGTGAACACTGGACTAATATGGTGGTATTTCCTGGTTCTAGACCTGAGCACTGGACTAATATGGTCGTATTTCCTGGTTCTAGACCTGAGCACTGGACTAATATGGTCGTATTTCCTGGTTCTAGTCTTTAGCACTGGACTAATATGGTCGTATTTCCTGGTTCTAGTCCTGAGCACTGGACTAATATGGTCGTATTTCCTGGTTCTAGACCTGAGCTCTGGTCTAATATGGTCGTATTCCTGATTCTAGACCTGAACACTGGACTAATATGGTCGTATTTCCTAGTTCTAGACCTGAGCTCTGGACTAATAAGTCGTATTTCCTGGGTTTAGACCTGAGGTCTGGACTAATATGGTCAAATTTCCTGGTTCTAGACCTGAGCACTGGACTAATATGGTCGTATTTCCTGGTTCTAGACCTGAGCACTGGACTAATAAGGTCGTATTTCCTGGTTCTAGACCTGAGCACTGGACTAATATGGTCGTATTTCCTGGTTCTAGACCTGAGCACTGGACTAATATGGTCGTATTTCCTGGTACTAGACCTGAGCTCTGACTAATATGGTCGTATTCCTGGTTCTAGTCTGAGCACTGGACTAATATGGTCATATTTCCTGGTTCTAGACCTGAGCTCTGGTCTAATATGGTTGTATTTCATGATTCTAGACCTGAGCAATGGATAATATGGTCGTATTTCGGTTCTAGACCTGAACACTGACTAATATGGTCGTATTTCGTAGTTCTAGACCTGAGCTCTGGACTAATAAGGTCGTATTTCCTGGGTCTAGACCTGAGCTCTGACTAATATGGTCAAATTTCCTGGTTCTAGACCTGAGCACTGGACTAATATGGTCGTATTTCCTGTTCTAGACCTGAGCACTGGACTAATATGGTCGTATTCCTGGTATAGACCTGAGCACTGGATTAATATGGTCGTATTTCCTGGTTATAGACCTGAGCACTGGACTAATATGGTCATATTTCCTGGTTCCAGACCTGAGCACTGGACTAATATTGTCATATTTCCTGGTTCTAGACCTGATCACTGGACTAATATTGTCATATTTCCTGGTTCTAGACCTGAGCACTGGACTAATATTTTCATATTTCCTGGTTCTAGACCTGAGCACTGGACTAATATTGTCATATTTCCTGGTTCTAGACCTGAGCACTGGACTAATATGGTCGTATTTCCTGGTTCTAGACCTGAGTACTGGACTAATATGGTCGTATTTCCTGGTTCTAGACCTGAGCAATGGACTAATAAGTCGTATTTCTGTTCCAGACGTGAACACTGGACTAATATGGTGGTATTTCCTGGTTCTAGACCTGAGCACTGGACTAATATGGTCGTATCTTCCTAGGCCTTCTATAGTCTTTCGTCTACTTAGCACTGACTAATATGTCGTATTTCCTGGTTCTAGTCCTGAGCACTGGACTAATATGGTCGTATTTCCTGGTTCTAGACCTGAGCTCTGGTCTAATATGGTCGTATTTCCTGATTCTAGACCTGAACACTGGACTAATATGGTCGTATTTCCTAGTTCTAGACCTGAGCTCTGGACTAATAAGGTCGTATTTCCTGGGTTTAGACCTGAGGTCTGGACTAATATGGTCAAATTTCCTGGTTCTAGACCTGAGCACTGGACTAATATGGTCGTATTTCCTGGTTCTAGACCTGAGCACTGGACTAATAAGGTCGTATTTCCTGGTTCTAGACCTGAGCACTGGACTAATATGGTCGTATTTCCTGGTTCTAGACCTGAGCACTGGACTAATATGGTCGTATTTCCTGGTACTAGACCTGAGCTCTGGACTAATATGGTCGTATTTCCTGGTTCTAGTCCTGAGCACTGGACTAATATGGTCATATTTCCTGGTTCTAGACCTGAGCTCTGGTCTAATATGGTTGTATTTCATGATTCTAGACCTGAGCAATGGACTAATATGGTCGTATTTCCTGGTTCTAGACCTGAACACTGGACTAATATGGTCGTATTTCGTAGTTCTAGACCTGAGCTCTGGACTAATAAGGTCGTATTTCCTGGGTCTAGACCTGAGCTCTGGACTAATATGGTCAAATTTCCTGGTTCTAGACCTGAGCACTGGACTAATATGGTCGTATTTCCTGGTTCTAGACCTGAGCACTGGACTAATATGGTCGTATTTCCTGGTTATAGACCTGAGCACTGGATTAATATGGTCGTATTTCCTGGTTATAGACCTGAGCACTGGACTAATATGGTCATATTTCCTGGTTCCAGACCTGAGCACTGGACTAATATTGTCATATTTCCTGGTTCTAGACCTGATCACTGGACTAATATTGTCATATTTCCTGGTTCTAGACCTGAGCACTGGACTAATATTTTCATATTTCCTGGTTCTAGACCTGAGCACTGGACTAATATTGTCATATTTCCTGGTTCTAGACCTGAGCACTGGACTAATATGGTCGTATTTCCTGTTCTAGACCTGAGTACTGGACTAATATGGTCGTATTTCCTGGTTCTAGACCTGAGCAATGGACTAATAAGGTCGTATTTCCTGGTTCCAGACGTGAACACTGGACTAATATGGTGGTATTTCCTGGTTCTAGACCTGAGCACTGGACTAATATTGTCATATTTCCTGCTTCTAGACCTGAGCTTTGGACTAATATTGTCATATTTCCTTGTTCTAGACATGAGCTCTGGACTAATATGGTCGTATTTCCTGGTTCCAGACCTTAACACTGGACTAATATGGTCGTCTTTCCTGGTTCTAGACCTGAGCTCTGGACTAACATGGTCGTATTTCCTGGTTCTAGACCTGAGCACTGGACTAATATTGTCATACTTCCTGGTTCTAGACCTGAGCACTGGACTAATTTTGTCATATTTCTGGTTCCAGACCTTGACACTGGACTAATATTGTCATATTTCCTGGTTCTAGACCTGAGCACTGGATAAATATTGTCATATTTCTGGTTCCAGACCTGAGCACTGGACTAATATGGTCATATTTCCTGGTTCTAGACCTGAGTACTGGACTAATATTGTCATATTTCCTGGTTCTAGACCTGAGCACTGGACTAATATTGTCATATTTCCTGGTTCTAGACCTGAACACTGGACTAATATGGTCGTATTTCCTGGATCTAGACCTGAGCACTGGACTAATATGGTCGTATTTCCTGGTTCTACACCTTAACACTGGACTAATGGTCGTATTTCCTGGTACTAGACCTGAGCTCTGGACTAATATGGTCGTATTTCCTGGTTCTAGACCTGAGCACTGGACTAATATTGTCGTATTTCCTGGTTCTAGACCTGAGTACTGGACTAATATGGTCGTATTTCCTGGTTCTAGACCTGAGCAATGGACTAATAAGGTCGTATTTCCTGGTTCCAGACGTGAACACTGGACTAATATGGTGGTATTTCCTGGTTCTAGACCTGAGCACTGGACTAATATTGTCATATTTCCTGCTTCTAGACCTGAGCTTTGAACTAATATTGTCATATTTCCTTTTTCTAGACATGAGCTCTTGACTAATATGGTCGTATTTCCTGGTTCCAGACCTGAACACTGGACTAACATGGTCGTATTTCCTGGTTCTAGACCTGAGCACTGGACTAATATTGTCATATTTCCTGGTTCTAGACCTGAGCACTGGACTAATATTGTCATATTTCCTAGTCCTAGACCTGAGCACTGGACTAATATTGTCATATTTCCTGGTTCTAGACCTGAGCACTGGACTAATATGGTCGTATTTCCTGGTTCTAGACCTGAGTACTGGACTAATATGGTCGTATTTCCTGGTTCTAGACCTGAGCACTGGACTAATATTGTCATATTTCCTGCTTCTAGACCTGACCTTTGGACTAATATTGTCATATTTCCTGGTTCCAGACCTTAACACTGGACTAATATGGTCGTCTTTCCTGGTTCTAGACCTGAGCACTGGACTAATATTGTCATATTTCCTGGTTCTAGACCAGAGCACTGGACTAATATTGTCATATTTTCTTGTTCTAGACATGAGCTCTGGACTAATATGGTCAAATTTCCTGGTTCTAGACCTGAGCACTGGACTAATATGGTCGTATTTCCTGGTTCTAGACCTGAGCATTGGACTAATATGGTCGTATTTCCTGGTTCTAGACCTGAGCACTGGACTAATATGGTCGTATTTCCTGGTTCTAGACCTGAGCTCTGGACTAATATGGTCGTATTTCCTGGGTCTAGACCTGAGCATTGGACTAATATGGTCGTATTTCCTGGTTCTAGACCTGAGCACTGGACTAATATGGTCGTATTTCCTGGTTCTAGACCTGAGCTCTGGACTAATATGGTCGTATTTCCTGGGTCTAGACCTGAGCTCTGGACTAATATGGTCAAATTTCCTGGTTCTAGACCTGAGCACTGGACTAATATGGTCGTATTTCCTGGTTCTAGACCTGAGCACTGGACTAATATGGTCGTATTTCCTGGTTCTAGACCTGAGCACTGGACTAATATTGTCATATTTCCTGCTTCTAGACCTGAGCTTTGGACTAATATTGTCATATTTCCTTGTTCTAGACATGAGCTCTGGACTAATATGGTCGTATTTCCTGGTTCCAGACCTTAACACTGGACTAATATGGTCGTCTTTCCTGGTTCTAGACCTGAGCTCTGGACTAACATGGTCGTATTTCCTGGTTCTAGACCTGAGCACTGGACTAATATTGTCATATATCCTGGTTCTAGACCTGAGCACTGGACTAATATTGTCATATTTCCTGGTTCAAGACCTTAACACTGGACTAATATGGTCGTCTTTCCTGGTTCTAGACCTGAGCACTGGACTAATATTGTCATATTTCCTGGTTCTAGACCTGAGCACTGGACTAATATTGTCATATTTCCTTGTTCTAGACATGAGCTTTGGACTAATATGGTCAAATTTCCTGGTTCTAGACCCGAGCACTGGACTAATATGGTCATATTTCCTGGTTCTAGACCTGAGCACTGGACTAATATGGTCGTATTTCCTGGTTCTAGACCTGAGCACTGGACTAATATGGTCGTATTTCCTGGTTCTAGACCTGAGCTCTGGACTAATATGGTCGTATTTCCTGGGTCTAGACCTGAGCTCTGGACTAATATGGTCAAATTTCCTGGTTCTAGACCTGAGCACTGGACTAATATGGTCGTATTTCCTGGTTCTAGACCTGAGCACTGGACTAATATGGTCGTATTTCCTGGTTCTAGACCTGAGCACTGGACTAATATGGTCGTATTTCCTGGTTCTAGACCTGAGCACTGGACTAATATGGTCGTATTTCCTGGTTCTAGTCTTTAGCACTGGACTAATATGGTCGTATTTCATGGTTCTAGTCCTGAGCACTGGACTAATATGGTCGTATTTCCTGGTTCTAGACCTGAGCTCTGGTCTAATATGGTTGTATTTCCTGATTCTAGACCTGAGCAATGGACTAATATGGTCGTATTTCCTGGTTCTAGACCTGAACACTGGACTAATATGGTCGTATTTCCTAGTTCTAGACCTGAGCTCTGGACTAATAAGGTCGTATTTCCTGGGTCTAGACCTGAGCTCTGGACTAATATGGTCAAATTTCCTGGTTCTAGACCTGAGCACTGACTAATATGGTCGTATTTCCTGGTTCTAGACCTGAGCACTGGACTAATATGGTCGTATTTCCTGGTTCTAGACCTGAGCACTGGACTAATATGGTCGTATTTCCTGGTTCTAGACCTGAGCACTGGACTAATATGGTCGTATTTCCTGGTTCTAGTCTTTAGCTCTGGACTAATATGGTCGTATTTCCTGGTTCCAGACCTTAACACTGGACTAATATGGTCGTCTTTCCTGGTTCTAGACCTGAGCTCTGGACTAACATGGTCGTATTTCCTGGTTCTAGACCTGAGCACTGGACTAATATTGTCTTATATCCTGGTTCTAGACCTGAGCACTGGACTAATATTGTCATATTTCCTGGTTCAAGACCTTAACACTGGACTAATATGGTCGTCTTTCCTGGTTCTAGACCTGAGCACTGGACTAATATTGTCATATTTCCTGGTTCTAGACCTGAGCACTGGACTAATATTGTCATATTTCCTTGTTCTAGACATGAGCTTTGGACTAATATGGTCAAATTTCCTGGTTCTAGACCTGAGCACTGGACTAATATGGTCGTATTTCCTGGTTCTAGACCTGAGCACTGGACTAATATGGTCGTATTTCTTGGTTCTAGACCTGAGCACTGGACTAATATGGTCGTATTTCTGGTTTTAAACCTGAGCTCTGGACTAATACGGTCGTATTTCCTGGGTCTAGACCTGAGCTCTGGACTAATATGGTCAAATTTCCTGGTTCTAGACCTGAGCACTGGACTAATATGGTCGTATTTCCTGTTCTAGACCTGAGCACTGGACTAATATGGTCGTATTTCCTGGTTCTAGACCTGAGCACTGGACTAATATGGTCATATTTCCTGGTTCTAGACCTGAGCACTGGACTAATATGGTCGTATTTCCTGTTCTAGTCTTGAGCACTGGACTAATATGGTCGTATTTCCTGGTTCTAGTCCTGAGCACTGGACTAATATGGTCGTATTTCCTGGTTCTAGACCTGAGCTCTGGTCTAATATGGTTGTATTTCCTGATTCTAGACCTGAGCAATGGACTAATATGGTCGTATTTCCTGGTTCTAGACCTGAACACTGGACTAATATGGTCGTATTTCCTAGTTCTAGACCTGAGCTCTGGACTAATAAGGTCGTATTTCCTGGGTCTAGACCTGAGCTCTGGACTAATATGGTCAAATTTCCTGGTTCTAGACCTGAGCACTGGACTAATATGGTCGTATTTCCTGGTTCTAGACCTGAGCACTGGACTAATATGGTCGTATTTCCTGGTTCTAGACCTGAGCACTGGACTAATATGGTCGTATTTCCTAGTTCTAGACCTGAGCTCTGGACTAATAAGGTCGTATTTCCTGGGTTTAGACCTGAGCTCTGGACTAATATGGTCATATTTCCTGATTCTAGACCTGAACACTGGACTAATATGGTCGTATTTCCTAGTTCTAGACCTGAGCTCTGGACTAATAAGGTCGTATTTCCTGGGTCTAGACCTGAGCTCTGGACTAATATGGTCAAATTTCCTGGTTCTAGACCTGAGCACTGGACTAATATGGTCGTATTTCCTGGTTCTAGACCTGAGCACTGGACTAATATGGTCGTATTTCCTGGTTATAGACCTGAGCACTGGATTAATATGGTCGTATTTCCTGGTTATAGACCTGAGCACTGGACTAATATGGTCGTATTTCCTGGTTCCAGACCTGAGCACTGGACTAAAATTGTCATATTTCCTGGTTCTAGACCTGATCACTGGACTAATATTGTCATATTTCCTGGTTCTAGACCTGAACACTGGACTAATATGGTCGTATTTCCTGGATCTAGACCTGAGCACTGGACTAATATTGTCATATTTCCTTTTTCTAGACATGAGCTCTTGACTAATATGGTCGTATTTCCTGGTTCCAGACCTGAACACTGGACTAACATGGTCGTATTTCCTGGTTCTAGACCTGAGCACTGGACTAATATTGTCATATTTCCTGGTTCTAGACCTGAGCACTGGACTAATATTGTCATATTTCCTAGTCCTAGACCTGAGCACTGGACTAATATTGTCATATTTCCTGGTTCTAGACCTGAGCACTGGACTAATATGGTCGTATTTCCTGGTTCTAGACCTGAGTACTGGACTAATATGGTCATATTTCCTGGTTCTAGACCTGAGCAATGGACTAATAAGGTCGTATTTCCTGGTTCCAGACGTGAACACTGGACTAATATGGTGGTATTTCCTGGTTCTAGACCTGAGCTTTGGACTAATATTGTCATATTTCCTGCTTCTAGACCTGAGCTTTGGACTAATATTGTCATATTTCCTTGTTCTAGACATGAGCTCTGGACTAATATGGTCGTATTTCCTGGTTCCAGACCTTAACACTGGACTAATATGGTCGTCTTTCCTGGTTCTAGAACTGAGCTCTGGACTAACATGGTCGTATTTCCTGGTTCTAGACCTGAGCACTGGACTAATATTGTCATATTTCCTGGTTCTAGACCTGAGCACTGGACTAATATTGTCATATTTACTGGTTCCAGACCTTAACACTGGACTAATATGGTCGTCTTTCCTGGTTCTAGACCAGAGCACTGGACTAATATTGTCTTATTTCCTGGTTCTAGACCAGAGCACTGGACTAATATTGTCATATTTTCTTGTTCTAGACATGAGCTCTGGACTAATATGGTCAAATTTCCTGGTTCTAGACCCGAGCACTGGACTAATATGGTCGTATTTCCTGGTTCTAGACCTGAGCATTGGACTAATATGGTCGTATTTCCTGGTTCTAGACCTGAGCACTGGACTAATATGGTCGTATTTCCTGGTTCTAGACCTGAGCTCTGGACTAATATGGTCGTATTTCCTGGGTCTAGACCTGAGCTCTGGACTAATATGGTCAAATTTCCTGGTTCTAGACCTGAGCACTGGACTAATATGGTCAAATTTCCTGGTTCTAGACCTGAGCACTGGACTAATATGGTCGTATTTCCTGGTTCTAGACCTGAGCACTGGACTAATATTGTCATATTTCCTGGTTCTAGACCTGAGCACTGGACTAATATTGTCATATTTCCTGGTTCCAGACCTGAGCACTGGACTAATATGGTCATATTTCCTGGTTCTAGACCTGAGTACTGGACTAATATTGTCATATTTCCTGGTTCTAGACCTGAGCACTGGACTAATATTGTCATATTTCCTGGTTCTAGACCTGAACACTGGACTAATATGGTCGTATTTCCTGGATCTAGACCTGAGCACTGGACTAATATGGTCGTATTTCCTGGTTCTACACCTTAACACTGGACTAATGTGGTCGTATTTCCTGGTTCTAGTCCTGAGCACTGGACTAATATGGTCGTATTTCCTGGTTCTAGACCTGAGCTCTGGTCTAATATGGTTGTATTTCCTGATTCTAGACCTGAGCACTGGACTAATATGGTCGTATTTCCTGGTTCTAGACCTGAGCACTGGACTAATATGGTCGTATTTCCTGGTTCTAGACCTGAGCACTGGACTAATATGGTCGTATTCCCTGGTTATAGACCTGAGCACTGGATTAATATGGTCGTATTTCCTGGTTATAGACCTGAGCACTGGACTAATATGGTCGTATTTCCTGGTTCCAGACCTGAGCACTGGACTAATATTGTCATATTTCCTGGTTCTAGACCTGATCACTGGACTAATATTGTCATATTTCCTGGTTCTAGACCTGAACACTGGACTAATATGGTCGTATTTCCTGGATCTAGACCTGAGCACTGGACTAATATGGTCGTATTTCCTGGTTCTACACCTTAACACTGGACTAATAAGGTCGTATTTCCTGGTACTAGACCTGAGCTCTGGACTAATATGGTCGTATTTCCTGGTTCTAGACCTGAGCACTGGACTAATATTGTCATATTTCCTTTTTCTAGACATGAGCTCTTGACTAATATGGTCGTATTTCCTGGTTCCAGACCTGAACACTGGACTAACATGGTCGTATTTCCTGGTTCTAGACCTGAGCACTGGACTAATATTGTCATATTTCCTGGTTCTAGACCTGAGCACTGGACTAATATTGTCTTATTTCCTAGTCCTAGACCTGAGCACTGGACTAATATTGTCATATTTCCTGGTTCTAGACCTGAGCACTGGACTAATATGGTCGTATTTCCTGGTTCTAGACCTGAGTACTGGACTAATATGGTCGTATTTCCTGGTTCTAGACCTGAGCAATGGACTAATAAGGTCGTATTTCCTGGTTCCAGACGTGAACACTGGACTAATATGGTGGTATTTCCTGGTTCTAGACCTGAGCACTGGACTAATATTGTCATATTTCCTGCTTCTAGACCTGAGCTTTGGACTAATATTGTCATATTTCCTTGTTCTAGACATGAGCTCTGGACTAATATGGTCGTATTTCCTGGTTCCAGACCTTAACACTGGACTAATATGGTCGTCTTTCCTGGTTCTAGACCTGAGCTCTGCACTAACATGGTCGTATTTCCTGGTTCTAGACCTGAGCACTGGACTAATATTGTCATATTTCCTGGTTCTAGACCTGAGCACTGGACTAATATTGTCATATTTCCTGGTTCCAGACCTTAACACTGGACTAATATGGTCAAATTTCCTGGTTCTAGACCTGAGCACTGGACTAATATGGTCGTATTTCCTGGTTCTAGACCTGAGCATTGGACTAATATGGTCGTATTTCTTGGTTCTAGACCTGAGCACTGGACTAATATGGTCGTATTTCCTGGTTCTAGACCTGAGCTCTGGACTAATATGGTCGTATTTCCTGGGTCTAGACCTGAGCTCTGGACTAATATGGTCAAATTTCCTGGTTCTAGACCTGAGCACTGGACTAATATGGTCGTATTTCCTGGTTCTAGACCTGAGCACTGGACTAATATGGTCGTATTTCCTGGTTCTAGACCTGATTACTGGACTAATATTGTCATATTTCCTGCTTCTAGACCTGAGCTTTGGACTAATATTGTCACATTTCCTTGTTCTAGACATGAGCTCTGGACTAATATGGTCGTATTTCCTGGTTCCAGACCTTAACACTGGACTAATATGGTCGTCTTTCCTGGATCTAGACCTGAGCACTGGACTAATATGGTCGTATTTCCTGGTTCTACACCTTAACACTGGACTAATTTGGTCGTATTTCCTGGTTCTAGTCCTGAGCACTGGACTAATATGGTCGTATTTCCTGGTTCTAGACCTGAGCTCTGGTCTAATATGGTTGTATTTCCTGATTCTAGACCTGAGCAATGGACTAATATGGTCGTATTTCCTGGTTCTAGACCTGAGCACTGGACTAATATTGTCATATTTCCTGCTTCTAGACCTGAGCTCTGGACTAATATGGTCAAATTTCCTGGTTCTAGACCTGAGCACTGGACTAATATGGTCGTATTTCCTGATTCTAGACCTGAGCACTGGACTAATATGGTCGTATTTCCTGGTTATAGACCTGAGCACTGGACTAATATGGTCGTATTTCCTGGTTATAGACCTGAGCACTGGACTAATATGGTCAAATTTCCTGGTTCTAGACCTGAGCACGGGACTAATATGGTCGTATTTCCTGGTTCTAGACCTGAGCACTGGACTAATATGGTCGTATTTCCTGGTTCTAGACCTGAGCACTGGACTAATATTGTCATATTTCCTGCTTCTAGACCTGAGCTTTGGACTAATATTGTCATATTTCCTTGTTCCAGACCTGAGCACTGGACTAATATGGTCATATTTCCTGGTTCTAGACCTGAGTACTGGACTAATATGGTCATATTTCCTGGTTCTAGACCTGAGTACTGGACTAATATTGTCATATTTCCTGGTTCTAGACCTGAGCACTGGACTAATATTGTCATATTTCCTGGTTCTAGACCTGAACACTGGACTAATATGGTCGTATTTCCTGGATCTAGACCTGAGCACTGGACTAATATGGTCGTATTTCCTGGTTCTACACCTTAACACTGGACTAATGTGGTCGTATTTCCTGGTTCTAGTCCTGAGCACTGGACTAATATGGTCGTATTTCCTGGTTCTAGACCTGAGCTCTGGTCTAATATGGTTGTATTTCCTGATTCTAGACCTGAGCAATGGACTAATATGGTCGTATTTCCTGGTTCTAGACCTGAACACTGGACTAATATGGTTGGATTTCCTAGTTCTAGACCTGAGCTCTGGACTAATAAGGTCGTATTTCCTGGGTCTAGACCTGAGCTCTGGACTAATATGGTCAAATTTCCTGGTTCTAGACCTGAGCACTGGACTAATATGGTCGTATTTCCTGGTTCTAGACCTGAGCACTGGACTAATATGGTCGTATTTCCTGGTTATAGACCTGAGCACTGGATTAATATGGTCGTATTTCCTGGTTATAGACCTGAGCACTGGACTAATATGGTCGTATTTCCTGGTTCCAGACCTGAGCACTGGACTAATATTGTCATATTTCCTGGTTCTAGACCTGATCAATGGACTAATATTGTCATATTTCCTGGTTCTAGACCTGAACACTGGACTAATATGGTCGTATTTCCTGGTTCTAGACCTGAGCACTGGACTAATATGGTCGTATTTCCTGGTTCTACACCTTAACACTGGACTAATATGGTCGTATTTCCTGGTACTAGACCTGAGCTCTGGACTAATATGGTCGTATTTCCTGGTTCTAGACCTGAGCACTGGACTAATATTGTCATATTTCCTTTTTCTAGACATGAGCTCTTGACTAATATGGTCGTATTTCCTGGTTCCAGACCTGAACACTGGACTAACATGGTCGTATTTTCTGGTTCTAGACCTGAGCACTGGACTAATATTGTCATATTTCCTGGTTCTAGACCTGAGCACTGGACTAATATTGTCATATTTCCTAGTCCTAGACATGAGCACTGGACTAATATTGTCATATTTCCTGGTTCTAGACCTGAGCACTGGACTAATATGGTCGTATTTCCTGGTTCTAGACCTGAGTACTGGACTAATATGGTCGTATTTCCTGGTTCTAGACCTGAGCAATGGACTAATAAGGTCGTATTTCCTGGTTCCAGACGTGAACACTGGAATAATATGGTGGTATTTCCTGGTTCTAGACCTGAGCACTGGACTAATATTGTCATATTTCCTGCTTCTAGACCTGAGCTTTGGACTAATATTGTCATATTTCCTTGTTCTAGACATGAGCTCTGGACTAATATGGTCGTATTTCCTGGTTCCAGACCTTAACACTGGACTAATATGGTCGTCTTTCCTGGTTCTAGACCTGAGCTCTGGACTAACATGGTCGTATTTCCTGGTTCTAGACCTGAGCACTGGACTAATATTGTCATATTTCCTGGTTCTAGACCTGAGCACTGGACTAATATTGTCATATTTCCTGGTTCCAGACCTTAACACTGGACTAATATGGTCGTCTTTCCTGGTTCTAGACCTGAGCACTGGACTAATATTGTCTTATTTCCTGGTTCTAGACCAGAGCACTGGACTAATATTGTCATATTTCCTGGTTCCAGACCTTAACACTGGACTAATATGGTCGTCTTTCCTGGTTCTAGACCTGAGCACTGGACTAATATTGTCGTATTTCCTGGTTCTAGACCTGATCACTGGACTAATATTGTCATATATCCTGGTTCTAGACCTGAGCACTGGACTAATATTGTCATATTTCCTGGTTCTAGACCTGAGCACTGGACTAATATTGTCATATTTCCTGGTTCTAGACCTGAGCACTGGACTAATATGGTCGTATTTCCTGGTTCTAGACCTGAGTACTGGACTAATATGGTCGTATTTCCTGGTTCTAGACCTGAGCAATGGACTAATAAGGTCGTATTTCCTGGTTCCAGACGTGAACACTGGACTAATATGGTGGTATTTCCTGGTTCTAGACTGAGCACTGGACTAATATTGTCATATTTCCTGGATCTAGACCTGAGCACTGGACTAATATGGTCGTATTTCCTGGTTCTACACCTTAACACTGGACTAATGTGGTCGTATTTTCTTGTTCTAGACATGAGCTCTGGACTAATATGGTCAAATTTCCTGGTTCTAGACCTGAGCACTGGACTAATATGGTCGTATTTCCTGGTTCTAGACCTGAGCATTGGACTAATATGGTCGTATTTCCTGGTTCTAGACCTGAGCACTGGACTAATATGGTCGTATTTCCTGGTTCTAGACCTGAGCACTGGACTAATATTGTCGTATTTCCTGGTTCTAGACCTGATCACTGGACTAATATTGTCATATATCCTGGTTCTAGACCTGAGCACTGGACTAATATTGTCATATTTCCTGGTTCTAGACCTGAGCACTGGACTAATATTGTCATATTTCCTGGTTCTAGACCTGAGCACTGGACTAATATGGTCGTATTTCCTGGTTCTAGACCTGAGTACTGGACTAATATGGTCGTATTTCCTGGTTCTAGACCTGAGCAATGGACTAATAAGGTCGTATTTCCTGGTTCCAGACGTGAACACTGGACTAATATGGTGGTATTTCCTGGTTCTAGACTGAGCACTGGACTAATATTGTCATATTTCCTGGATCTAGACCTGAGCACTGGACTAATATGGTCGTATTTCCTGGTTCTACACCTTAACACTGGACTAATGTGGTCGTATTTTCTTGTTCTAGACATGAGCTCTGGACTAATATGGTCAAATTTCCTGGTTCTAGACCTGAGCACTGGACTAATATGGTCGTATTTCCTGGTTCTAGACCTGAGCATTGGACTAATATGGTCGTATTTCCTGGTTCTAGACCTGAGCACTGGACTAATATGGTCGTATTTCCTGGTTCTAGACCTGAGCTTTGGACTAATATGTTGGTATTTCCTGGGTCTAGACCTGAGCTCTGGACTAATATGGTCAAATTTCCTGGTTCCAGACCTGAACACTGGACTAACATGGTCGTATTTTCTGGTTCTAGACCTGAGCACTGGACTAATATGGTCGTATTTCCTGGTTCTAGACCTGAGCACTGGACTAATATTGTCATATTTCCTGCTTCTAGACCTGAGCTTTGGACTAATATTGTCATATTTCCTTGTTCTAGACATGAGCTCTGGACTAATATGGTCGTATTTCCTGGTTCTAGACCTGAGCTCTGGACTAACATGGTCGTATTTCCTGGTTCTAGACCTGAGCACTGGACTAATATTGTCATATTTCCTGGTTCTAGACCTGAGCACTGGACTAATATTGTCATATTTCCTGGTTCCAGACCTTAACACTGGACTAATATGGTCGTCTTTCCTGGTTCTAGACCTGAGCAATGGACTAATATTGTCTTATTTCCTGGTTCTAGACCAGAGCACTGGACTAATATTGTCATATTTCCTGGTTCCAGACCTTAACACTGGACTAATATGGTCGTCTTTCCTGGTTCTAGACCTGAGCACTGGACTAATATTGTCTTATTTCCTGGTTCTAGACCTGGGCAATGGACTAATATTGTCGTATTTCCTGGTTCTAGACCTGAGCACTGGACTAATATTGTCATATTTCCTGGTTCTAGACCTGAGCACTGGACTAATATTGTCATATTTCCTGGTTCTAGACCTGAGCACTGGACTAATATGGTCGTATTTCCTGGTTCTAGACCTGAGTACTGGACTAATATGGTCGTATTTCCTGGTTCTAGACCTGAGCAATGGACTAATAAGGTCGTATTTCCTGGTTCCAGACGTGAACACTGGACTAATATGGTGGTATTTCCTGGTTCTAGACCTGAGCACTGGACTAATATTGTCATATTTCCTGCTTCTAGACCTGAGCTTTGGACTAATATTGTCATATTTCCTTGTTCTAGACATGAGCTCTGGACTAATATGGTCGTATTTCCTGGTTCCAGACCTTAACACTGGACTAATATGGTCGTCTTTCCTGGTTCTAGACCTGAGCTCTGGACTAACATGGTCGTGTTTCCTGGTTCTAGACCTGAGCACTGGACTAATATTGTCATATTTCCTGGTTCTAGACCTTAGCACTAGACTAATATTGTCATATTTCCTGGTTCCAGACCTTAACACTCGACTAATATTGTCATATTTCCTGGTTCTAGACCTGAGCACTGGACTAATATTGTCATATTTCCTGGTTCCAGACCTGAGCACTGGACTAATATGGTCATATTTCCTGGTTCTAGACCTGAGTACTGGACTAATATTGTCATATTTCCTGGTTCTAGACCTGAGCACTGGACTAATATTGTCATATTTCCTGGTTCTAGACCTGAACACTGGACTAATATGGTCGTATTTCCTGGATCTAGACCTGAGCACTGGACTAATATGGTCGTATTTCCTGGTTCTACACCTTAACACTGGACTAATGTGGTCGTATTTCCTGGTACTAGACCTGAGCTCTGGACTAATATGGTCGTATTTCCTGGTTCTAGACCTGAGCACTGGACTAATATTGTCATATTTCCTTTTTCTAGACATGAGCTCTTGACTAATATGGTCGTATTTCCTGGTTCCAGACCTGAACACTGGACTAACATGGTCGTATTTCCTGGTTCTAGACCTGAGCACTGGACTAATATTGTCATATTTCCTGGTTCTAGACCTGAGCACTGGACTAATATTGTCATATTTCCTAGTCCTAGACCTGAGCACTGGACTAATATTGTCATATTTCCTGCTTCTAGACCTGAGCTTTGGACTAATATTGTCATATTTCCTTGTTCTAGACATGAGCTCTGGACTAATATGGTCGTATTTCCTGGTTCCAGACCTTAACACTGGACTAATATGGTCATCTTTCCTGGTTCTAGACCTGAGCTCTGGACTAATATTGTCATATTTCCTGGTTCTAGACCTTAGCACTAGACTAATATTGTCATATTTCCTGGTTCCAGACCTTAACACTCGACTAATATTGTCATATTTCCTGGTTCTAGACCTGAGCACTGGACTAATATTGTCATATTTCCTGGTTCCAGACCTGAGCACTGGACTAATATGGTCATATTTCCTGGTTCTAGACCTGAGTACTGGACTAATATTGTCATATTTCCTGGTTCTAGACCTGAGCACTGGACTAATATTGTCATATTTCCTGGTTCCAGACCTTAACACTGGACTAATATGGTAGTCTTTCCTGGTTCTAGACCTGAGCACTGGACTAATATTGTCATATTTCCTGGTTCTAGACCAGAGCACTGGACTAATATTGTCATATTTTCTTGTTCTAGACATGAGCTCTGGACTAATATGGTCAAATTTCCTGGTTCTAGACCTGAGCACTGGACTAATATGGTCGTATTTCCTGGTTCTAGACCTGAGCATTGGACTAATATGGTCGTATTTCCTGGTTCTAGACCTGAGCACTGGACTAATATGGTCGTATTTCCTGGTTCTAGACCTGAGCTCTGGACTAATATGGTCGTATTTCCTGGGTCTAGACCTGAGCTCTGGACTAATATGGTCAAATTTCCTGGTTCTAGACCTGAGCACTGGACTAATATGGTCGTATTTCCTGGTTCTAGACCTGAGCACTGGACTAATATGGTCGTATTTCCTGGTTCTAGACCTGAGCACTGGACTAATATGGTCGTATTTCCTGGTTCTAGACCTGAGCACTGGACTAATATTGTCATATTTCCTGCTTCTAGACCTGAGCTTTGGACTAATATTGTCATATTTCCTTGTTCTAGACATGAGCTCTGGACTAATATGGTCGTATTTCCTGGTTCCAGACCTTAACACTGGACTAATATGGTCGTCTTTCCTGGTTCTAGACCTGAGCTCTGGACTAACATGGTCGTATTTCCTGGTTCTAGACCTGAGCACTGGACTAATATTGTCATATATCCTGGTTCTAGACCTGAGCACTGGACTAATATTGTCATATTTCCTGGTTCAAGACCTTAACACTGGACTAATATGGTCGTCTTTCCTGGTTCTAGACCTGAGCACTGGACTAATATTGTCATATTTCCTGGTTCTAGACCTGAGCACTGGACTAATATTGTCATATTTCCTTGTTCTAGACATGAGCTTTGGACTAATATGGTCAAATTTCCTGGTTCTAGACCTGAGCACTGGACTAATATGGTCGTATTTCCTGGTTCTAGACCTGAGCACTGGACTAATATGGTCGTATTTCCTGGTTCTAGACCTGAGCACTGGACTAATATGGTCGTATTTCCTGGTTCTAGACCTGAGCTCTGGACTAATATGGTCGTATTTCCTGGGTCTAGACCTGAGCTCTGGACTAATATGGTCAAATTTCCTGGTTCTAGACCTGAGCACTGGACTAATATGGTCGTATTTCCTGGTTCTAGACCTGAGCACTGGACTAATATGGTCGTATTTCCTGGTTCTAGACCTGAGCACTGGACTAATATGGTCGTATTTCCTGGTTCTAGACCTGAGCACTGGACTAATATGGTCGTATTTCCTGGTTCTAGTCTTTAGCACTGGACTAATATGGTCGTATTTCATGGTTCTAGTCCTGAGCACTGGACTAATATGGTCGTATTTCCTGGTTCTAGACCTGAGCTCTGGTCTAATATGGTTGTATTTCCTGATTCTAGACCTGAGCAATGGACTAATATGGTCATATTTCCTGGTTCTAGACGTGAACACTGGACTAATATGGTCGTATTTCCTAGTTCTAGACCTGAGCTCTGGACTAATAAGGTCGTATTTCCTGGTTCTAGACCTGAGCACTGGACTAATATGGTCAAATTTCCTGGTTCTAGACCTGAGCACTGGACTAATATGGTCGTATTTCCTGGTTTTACACCTGAGCACTGGACTAATATGGTCGTATTTCCTGGTTCTAGACCTGAGCACTGGACTAATATGGTCGTATTTCCTGGTTCTAGACCTGAGCACTGGACTAATATGGTCGTATTTCCTGGTTTTACACCTGAACACTGGACTAATAAGTTGGTGTTTCCTGGTTCTAGACCTGAGAACTGGACTAATATGGTCGTATTTCCTGGTTCTAGACCTGAGCACTGGACTAATATTGTCATATTTCCTGGTTCTAGTCCTTAGCACTGGACTAATATGGTCGTATTTCCTGGTTCTAGACCAGAGCACTGGACTAATATGGTCGTATTTCCTGGTTTCACACCTGAACACTGGACTAATATGTTGGTATTTCCTGGTTCTAGACCTGAGCACTGGACTAATATTGTCATATTTCCTGGTTCTAGACCTGAGCTTTGGACTAATATGGTCGTATTTCCCGGGTCTAGACCTGAGCTCTGGAATAATATGTTCGTATTTCCTGGTTCTAGACCTGAGCACTGGACTAATATGGTCGTATTTCCTGGTTCTAGAATTGAGCACTGGACTAATGTTGTCATATTTCTTGGTTCTAGACCTGAGCACTGGACTAATATGGTCGTATTTCCTGGTTCTAGACCTGAACACTGGACTAATATGGTCGTATTTCCTGGTTCTAGACCTGAGCACTGGACTAATATGGTCGTATTTCCTGGTTCTATACCTGAACACTGGACTAATATGGTCGTATTTCCTGGTTCTAGACCTGAGCACTGGACTAATATGGTCGTATTTCCTGGTTCTAGTCCTTAGCACTGGACTAATATTGTCATATTTCCTGGTTCTAGACCTGAGCACTGGACTAATATGGTCGTATTTCCTGGTTCTAGACCTGAGCACTGGACTAATAAGGTCGTATTTCCTGGTTCCAGACCTGAACACTGGACTAATATGTTGGTATTTCCTGGTTCTAGAGATGAGCACTGGACTAATATTGTCATATTTCCTGGTTCTAGACATGAGCTTTGGACTAATATGGTCGTATTTCCTGGTTCCATACCTGAACACTGGACTAATATGGTCATATTTCTTGGTTCTAGACCTGAGCTCTGGACTAACATGGTCGTATTTCCTGGTTCTAGACCTGAGCACTGGACTAATATTGTCATATTTCCTGGATCTAGTCCTGAGCACTGGACTAATATTGTCATATTTCCTGGTTATAGTCCTGAGCACTGGACTAATATTGTCATATTTCCTGGTTCTAGACCTGAGCACTGGACTAATATGGTCGTATTTCCTGGTTCTAGACCTGAACACTGGACTAATATGGTCGTATTTCCTGGTTTTACACCTGAGCACTGGACTAATATGGTCGTATTTCCTGGTTCTAGACCTGAGCACTGGACTAATATGGTCGTATTTCCTGGTTTTACACCTGAACACTGGACTAATAAGTTGGTGTTTCCTGGTTCTAGACCTGAGAACTGGACTAATATGGTCGTATTTCCTGGTTCTAGACCTGAGCACTGGACTAATATTGTCATATTTCCTGGTTCTAGTCCTTAGCACTGGACTAATATGGTCGTATTTCCTGGTTCTAGACCTGAGCACTGGACTAATATGGTCGTATTTCCTGGTTTCACACCTGAACACTGGACTAATATGTTGGTATTTCCTGGTTCTAGACCTGAGCACTGGACTAATATTGTCATATTTCCTGGTTCTAGACCTGAGCTTTGGACTAATATGGTCGTATTTCCTGGTTCCAGACCTGAACACTGGACTAATATGGTCGTATTTCCTGGTTCTAGACCTGAGATCTGGACTAACATGGTCGTATTTCCTGGTTCTAGACCTGAGCACTGGACTAATATTGTCATATTTCCTGGTTCTAGACCTGAGCTCTGGACTAATATTGTCATATTTCCTGGTTCTAGTCCTGAGCACCGGACTAATATGGTCGTATTTCCTGGTTCTAGACCTGAGCACTGGACTAATATGTTCGTATTTCCTGGTTCTAGTCCTGGGCACTGGACTAATATGGTCGTATTTCCTGGTTCTAGTCCTTAGCACTGGACTAATATGGTCGTAATTCCTGGTTCTAGACCTGAGAACTGGACTAATATGGTCGTATTTCCTGGTTCTAGACCTGAGCACTGGACTAATATGGTTGTATTTCCTGGTTCTAGTCCTTAGCACTGGACTAATATGGTCGTATTTCCTGGTTCTAGACCTGAGCACTGGACTAATATTGTCATATTTCCTGGTTCTAGACCTGAGCACTGGACTAATATGGTCGTAATTCCTGGTTCTAGACCTGAGTACTGGACTAATATGGTCGTATTTCCTGGTTCTAGACCTGAGCACTGGACTAATAAGGTCGTATTTCCTGGTTCCAGACCTGAACACTGGACTAATATATTGGTATTTCCTGGTTCTAGACCTGAGCTCTGGACTAACATGGTCGTATTTCCTGGTTCTAGACCTGAGCACTGGACTAATATTGTCATATTTCCTGGTTCTAGACCTGAGCACTGGACTAATATTGTCATATTTCCTGGTTCCAGACCTTAACACTGGACTAATATGGTCGTCTTTCCTGGTTCTAGACCTGAGCTCTGGACTAACATGGTCGTATTTCATGGTTCTAGACCTGAGCACTGGACTAATATTGTCATATTTCCTTGTTCTAGATACGAGCTCTGGACTAATATGGTCGTATTTCCTGGTCCTAGACCTGAGCACTGGACTAATATTGTCATATTTCCTGGTTCTAGACCTGAGCACTGGACTAATATTGTCATGTTTCCTGGTCCTAGACCTGAGCACTGGACTAATATTGTCATATTTCCTGGTTCTAGACCTGAGCACTGGACTAAAATGGTCGTATTTCCTGGGTCTAGTCCTGAGTACTGGACTAATATGGTCGTATTTCCAGGGTCTAGACCTGAGCACTGGACTAATATGGTCGTATTTCCTGGTTCTAGACCTGAGCACTGGACTAATATTGTCATATTTCCTTGTTCTAGACATGAGCTCTGGACTAATATGGTCGTAATTCCTGGTTCCAGACCTGAACACTTGACTAATATGGTCGTATTTCCTGGTTCTTTACCTGAGCTCTGGACGTACATGGTCGTATTTCCTGGTTCTAGACCTGAGCACTGGACTAATATTGTCATATTTCCCTGTTCTAGACCTGAGCACTGGACTAATATTGTCATATTTCCTAGTCCTAGACCTGATTACTGGACTAACATTGTCATATTTCCTGGTTCTAGACCTGAACACTGGACTAATATGGTGGTATTTCCTGGTTCTAGACCTGAGCACTGGACTAATATTGTCATATTTCCTGCTTCTAGACCTGAGCTTTGGACTAATATTGTCATATTTCCTTGTTCTAGACATGAGCTCTGGACTAATATGGTCGTATTTCCTGGTTCTAGACCTTAACACTGGACTAATATGGTCGTATTTCCTGGTTCTAGACCTGAGCACTGGACTAATATGGTTGTATTTCCTGGTTCTAGTCCTTAGCACTGGACTAATATGGTCGTATTTACTGGTTCTAGACCTGAGCACTGGACTAATATGGTCGTATTTCCTGGTTCTAGACCTGAGCACTGGACTAATATGGTCGTATTTCCTGGTTCCAGACCTGAGCACTGGACTAATATGTTCGTATTTCCTGGTTGCAGACCTGAGATCTGGACTAATATGGTCGTATTTCCTGGTTCTAGACCTGAGCACTGGACTAATATGGTCGTATTTCCTGGTTCTAGACCTGAGCACTGGACTAATATGGTCGTATTTCCTGGTTCTAGACCTGAGCACTGGACTAATATGGTCGTATTTCCTGGTTCTAGTCTTTAGCACTGGACTAATATGGTCGTATTTCATGGTTCTAGTCCTGAGCACTGGACTAATATGGTCGTATTTCCTGGTTCTAGACCTGAGCTCTGGTCTAATATGGTTGTATTTCCTGATTCTAGACCTGAGCAATGGACTAATATGGTCATATTTCCTGGTTCTAGACGTGAACACTGGACTAATATGGTCGTATTTCCTAGTTCTAGACCTGAGCTCTGGACTAATAAGGTCGTATTTCCTGGTTCTAGACCTGAGCACTGGACTAATATGGTCAAATTTCCTGGTTCTAGACCTGAGCACTGGACTAATATGGTCGTATTTCCTGGTTTTACACCTGAGCACTGGACTAATATGGTCGTATTTCCTGGTTCTAGACCTGAGCACTGGACTAATATGGTCGTATTTCCTGGTTCTAGACCTGAGCACTGGACTAATATGGTCGTATTTCCTGGTTTTACACCTGAACACTGGACTAATAAGTTGGTGTTTCCTGGTTCTAGACCTGAGAACTGGACTAATATGGTCGTATTTCCTGGTTCTAGACCTGAGCACTGGACTAATATTGTCATATTTCCTGGTTCTAGTCCTTAGCACTGGACTAATATGGTCGTATTTCCTGGTTCTAGACCAGAGCACTGGACTAATATGGTCGTATTTCCTGGTTTCACACCTGAACACTGGACTAATATGTTGGTATTTCCTGGTTCTAGACCTGAGCACTGGACTAATATTGTCATATTTCCTGGTTCTAGACCTGAGCTTTGGACTAATATGGTCGTATTTCCCGGGTCTAGACCTGAGCTCTGGAATAATATGTTCGTATTTCCTGGTTCTAGACCTGAGCACTGGACTAATATGGTCGTATTTCCTGGTTCTAGAATTGAGCACTGGACTAATGTTGTCATATTTCTTGGTTCTAGACCTGAGCACTGGACTAATATGGTCGTATTTCCTGGTTCTAGACCTGAACACTGGACTAATATGGTCGTATTTCCTGGTTCTAGACCTGAGCACTGGACTAATATGGTCGTATTTCCTGGTTCTATACCTGAACACTGGACTAATATGGTCGTATTTCCTGGTTCTAGACCTGAGCACTGGACTAATATGGTCGTATTTCCTGGTTCTAGTCCTTAGCACTGGACTAATATTGTCATATTTCCTGGTTCTAGACCTGAGCACTGGACTAATATGGTCGTATTTCCTGGTTCTAGACCTGAGCACTGGACTAATAAGGTCGTATTTCCTGGTTCCAGACCTGAACACTGGACTAATATGTTGGTATTTCCTGGTTCTAGAGATGAGCACTGGACTAATATTGTCATATTTCCTGGTTCTAGACATGAGCTTTGGACTAATATGGTCGTATTTCCTGGTTCCATACCTGAACACTGGACTAATATGGTCATATTTCTTGGTTCTAGACCTGAGCTCTGGACTAACATGGTCGTATTTCCTGGTTCTAGACCTGAGCACTGGACTAATATTGTCATATTTCCTGGATCTAGTCCTGAGCACTGGACTAATATTGTCATATTTCCTGGTTATAGTCCTGAGCACTGGACTAATATTGTCATATTTCCTGGTTCTAGACCTGAGCACTGGACTAATATGGTCGTATTTCCTGGTTCTAGACCTGAACACTGGACTAATATGGTCGTATTTCCTGGTTTTACACCTGAGCACTGGACTAATATGGTCGTATTTCCTGGTTCTAGACCTGAGCACTGGACTAATATGGTCGTATTTCCTGGTTTTACACCTGAACACTGGACTAATAAGTTGGTGTTTCCTGGTTCTAGACCTGAGAACTGGACTAATATGGTCGTATTTCCTGGTTCTAGACCTGAGCACTGGACTAATATTGTCATATTTCCTGGTTCTAGTCCTTAGCACTGGACTAATATGGTCGTATTTCCTGGTTCTAGACCTGAGCACTGGACTAATATGGTCGTATTTCCTGGTTTCACACCTGAACACTGGACTAATATGTTGGTATTTCCTGGTTCTAGACCTGAGCACTGGACTAATATTGTCATATTTCCTGGTTCTAGACCTGAGCTTTGGACTAATATGGTCGTATTTCCTGGTTCCAGACCTGAACACTGGACTAATATGGTCGTATTTCCTGGTTCTAGACCTGAGATCTGGACTAACATGGTCGTATTTCCTGGTTCTAGACCTGAGCACTGGACTAATATTGTCATATTTCCTGGTTCTAGACCTGAGCTCTGGACTAATATTGTCATATTTCCTGGTTCTAGTCCTGAGCACCGGACTAATATGGTCGTATTTCCTGGTTCTAGACCTGAGCACTGGACTAATATGTTCGTATTTCCTGGTTCTAGTCCTGGGCACTGGACTAATATGGTCGTATTTCCTGGTTCTAGTCCTTAGCACTGGACTAATATGGTCGTAATTCCTGGTTCTAGACCTGAGAACTGGACTAATATGGTCGTATTTCCTGGTTCTAGACCTGAGCACTGGACTAATATGGTTGTATTTCCTGGTTCTAGTCCTTAGCACTGGACTAATATGGTCGTATTTCCTGGTTCTAGACCTGAGCACTGGACTAATATTGTCATATTTCCTGGTTCTAGACCTGAGCACTGGACTAATATGGTCGTAATTCCTGGTTCTAGACCTGAGTACTGGACTAATATGGTCGTATTTCCTGGTTCTAGACCTGAGCACTGGACTAATAAGGTCGTATTTCCTGGTTCCAGACCTGAACACTGGACTAATATATTGGTATTTCCTGGTTCTAGACCTGAGCTCTGGACTAACATGGTCGTATTTCCTGGTTCTAGACCTGAGCACTGGACTAATATTGTCATATTTCCTGGTTCTAGACCTGAGCACTGGACTAATATTGTCATATTTCCTGGTTCCAGACCTTAACACTGGACTAATATGGTCGTCTTTCCTGGTTCTAGACCTGAGCTCTGGACTAACATGGTCGTATTTCATGGTTCTAGACCTGAGCACTGGACTAATATTGTCATATTTCCTTGTTCTAGATACGAGCTCTGGACTAATATGGTCGTATTTCCTGGTCCTAGACCTGAGCACTGGACTAATATTGTCATATTTCCTGGTTCTAGACCTGAGCACTGGACTAATATTGTCATGTTTCCTGGTCCTAGACCTGAGCACTGGACTAATATTGTCATATTTCCTGGTTCTAGACCTGAGCACTGGACTAAAATGGTCGTATTTCCTGGGTCTAGTCCTGAGTACTGGACTAATATGGTCGTATTTCCAGGGTCTAGACCTGAGCACTGGACTAATATGGTCGTATTTCCTGGTTCTAGACCTGAGCACTGGACTAATATTGTCATATTTCCTTGTTCTAGACATGAGCTCTGGACTAATATGGTCGTAATTCCTGGTTCCAGACCTGAACACTTGACTAATATGGTCGTATTTCCTGGTTCTTTACCTGAGCTCTGGACGTACATGGTCGTATTTCCTGGTTCTAGACCTGAGCACTGGACTAATATTGTCATATTTCCCTGTTCTAGACCTGAGCACTGGACTAATATTGTCATATTTCCTAGTCCTAGACCTGATTACTGGACTAACATTGTCATATTTCCTGGTTCTAGACCTGAACACTGGACTAATATGGTGGTATTTCCTGGTTCTAGACCTGAGCACTGGACTAATATTGTCATATTTCCTGCTTCTAGACCTGAGCTTTGGACTAATATTGTCATATTTCCTTGTTCTAGACATGAGCTCTGGACTAATATGGTCGTATTTCCTGGTTCTAGACCTTAACACTGGACTAATATGGTCGTATTTCCTGGTTCTAGACCTGAGCACTGGACTAATATGGTTGTATTTCCTGGTTCTAGTCCTTAGCACTGGACTAATATGGTCGTATTTACTGGTTCTAGACCTGAGCACTGGACTAATATGGTCGTATTTCCTGGTTCTAGACCTGAGCACTGGACTAATATGGTCGTATTTCCTGGTTCCAGACCTGAGCACTGGACTAATATGTTCGTATTTCCTGGTTGCAGACCTGAGATCTGGACTAATATGGTCATATTTCCTGGTTCTAGACCTGAGCTCTGGACTAATATGGTCGTATTTCCCGGGTCTAGACCTGAGCTCTGGAATAATATGGTCGTATTTCCTGGTTCTAGACCTGAGCACTGGACTAATATGGTCGTATTTCCTGGTTCTAGACCTGAGCACTGGACTAATGTTGTCATATTTCCTGGTTCTAGACCTGAGCACTGGACTAATATGGTCGTATTTCCTGGTTCTAGACCTGAACACTGGACTAATATGGTCGTATTTCCTGGTTCTAGACCTGAGCACTGGACTAATATGGTCGTATTTCCTGGTTCTATACCTGAACACTGGACTAATATGGTCGTATTTCCTGGTTCTAGACCTGAGCACTGGACTAATATGGTCGTATTTCCTGGTTCTAGTCCTTAGCACTGGACTAATATTGTCATATTTCCTGGTTCTAGACCTGAGCACTGGACTAATATGGTCGTATTTCCTGGTTCTAGACCTGAGCACTGGACTAATAAGGTCGTATTTCCTGGTTCCAGACCTGAACACTGGACTAATATGTTGGTATTTCCTGGTTCTAGAGATGAGCACTGGACTAATATTGTCATATTTCCTGGTTCTAGACATGAGCTTTGGACTAATATGGTCGTATTTCCTGGTTCCATACCTGAACACTGGACTAATATGGTCATATTTCCTGGTTCTAGACCTGAGCTCTGGACTAACATGGTCGTATTTCCTGGTTCTAGACCTGAGCACTGGACTAATATTGTCATATTTCCTGGATCTAGTCCTGAGCACTGGACTAATATTGTCATATTTCCTGGTTCTAGTCCTGAGCACTGGACTAATATTGTCATATTTCCTGGTTCTAGACCTGAGCACTGGACTAATATGGTCGTATTTCCTGGTTCTAGACCTGAACACTGGACTAATATGGTCGTATTTCCTGGTTTTACACCTGAGCACTGGACTAATATGGTCGTATTTCCTGGTTCTAGACCTGAGCACTGGACTAATATAGTCGTATTTCCTGGTTTTACACCTGAACACTGGACTAATAAGTTGGTATTTCCTGGTTCTAGACCTGAGCACTGGACTAATATTGTCATATTTCCTGGTTCTAGACCTGAGCTCTGGACTAACATGGTCGTATTTCCTGGTTCTAGACCTGAGCACTGGACTAATATTGTCATATTTCCTGGTTCTAGACCTGAGCACTGGACTAATATGGTCGTAATTCCTGGTTCTAGACCTGAGTACTGGACTAATATGGTCGTATTTCCTGGTTCTAGACCTGAGCAATGGACTAATAAGGTCGTATTTCCTGGTTCCAGACCTGAACACTGGACTAATATATTGGTATTTCCTGGTTCTAGACCTGAGCTCTGGACTAACATGGTCGTATTTCCTGGTTCTAGACCTGAGCACTGGACTAATATTGTCATATTTCCTGGTTCTAGACCTGAGCACTGGACTAATATTGTCATATTTCCTGGTTCCAGACCTTAACACTGGACTAATATGGTCGTCTTTCCTGGTTCTAGACCTGAGCTCTGGACTAATATGGTCGTATTTCGTGGTTCTAGACCTGAGCACTGGACTAATATTGTCATATTTCCTTGTTCTAGATACGAGCTCTGGACTATTATGGTCGTATTTCCTGGTCCTAGACCTGAGCACTGGACTAATATTGTCATATTTTCTGGTTCTAGACCTGAGCACTGGACTAATATTGTCATGTTTCCTGGTCCTAGACCTGAGCACTGGACTAATATTGTCATATTTCCTGGTTCTAGACCTGAGCACTGGACTAAAATGGTCGTATTTCCTGGGTCTAGTCCTGAGCACTGGACTAATATGGTCGTATTTCCAGGGTCTAGACCTGAGCACTGGACTAATATGGTCGTATTTCCTGGTTCTAGACCTGAGCACTGGACTAATATTGTCATATTTCCTTGTTCTAGACATGAGCTCTGGACTAATATGGTCGTAATTCCTGGTTCCAGACCTGAACACTTGACTAATATGGTCGTATTTCCTGGTTCTTTACCTGAGCTCTGGACGAACATGGTCGTATTTCCTGGTTCTAGACCTGAGCACTGGACTAATATTGTCATATTTCCCTGGTTCTAGACGTGAGCACTGGACTAATATTGTCATATTTCCTAGTCCTAGACCTGATTACTGGACTAATATTGTCATATTTCCTTGTTCTAGACATGAGCTCTGGACTAATATGGTCGTATTTCCTGGTTCTAGACCTTAACACTGGACTAATATGGTCGTATTTCCTGGTTCTAGACCTGAGCACTGGACTAATATGGTTGTATTTCCTGGTTCTAGTCCTTAGCACTGGACTAATATGGTCGTATTTACTGGTTCTAGACCTGAGCACTGGACTAATATGGTCGTATTTCCTGGTTCTAGACCTGAGCACTGGACTAATATGGTCGTATTTCCTGGTTCCAGACCTGAGCACTGGACTAATATGTTCGTATTTCCTGGTTGCAGACCTGAGATCTGGACTAATATGGTCATATTTCCTGGTTCTAGACCTGAGCTCTGGACTAATATGGTCGTATTTCCCGGGTCTAGACCTGAGCTCTGGAATAATATGGTCGTATTTCCTGGTTCTAGTCCTTAGCACTGGACTAATATGGTCGTATTTCCTGGTTCTAGACCTGAGCAATGGACTAATAAGGTCGTATTTCCTGGTTCCAGACCTGAACACTGGACTAATATATTGGTATTTCCTGGTTCTAGACCTGAACACTGGACTAATATGGTCGTATTTCCTGGTTCTAGACCTGAGCACTGGACTAATATGGTCGTATTTCCTGGTTCTATACCTGAACACTGGACTAATATGGTCGTATTTCCTGGTTCTAGACCTGAGCACTGGACTAATATGGTCGTATTTCCTGGTTCTAGTCCTTAGCACTGGACTAATATAGTCATATTTCCTGGTTCTAGACCTGAGCACTGGACTAATATGGTCGTATTTCCTGGTTCTAGACCTGAGCACTGGACTAATAAGGTCGTATTTCCTGGTTCTAGACATGAGCTTTGGACTAATATGGTCGTATTTCCTGGTTCCATACCTGAACACTGGACTAATATGGTCATATTTCCTGGTTCTAGACCTGAGCTCTGGACTAACATGGTCGTATTTCCTGGTTCTAGACCTGAGCACTGGACTAATATTGTCATATTTCCTGGATCTAGTCCTGAGCACTGGACTAATATTGTCATATTTCCTGGTTCTAGTCCTGAGCACTGGACTAATATTGTCATATTTCCTGGTTCTAGACCTGAGCACTGGACTAATATGGTCGTATTTCCTGGTTCTAGACCTGAACACTGGACTAATATGGTCGTATTTCCTGGTTTTACACCTGAGCACTGGACTAATATGGTCGTATTTCCTGGTTCTAGACCTGAGCACTGGACTAATATGGTCGTATTTCCTGGTTTTACACCTGAACACTGGACTAATAAGTTGGTATTTCCTGGTTCTAGACCTGAGCACTGGACTAATATTGTCATATTTCCTGGTTCTAGACCAGAGCTCTGGACTAACATGGTCGTATTTCCTGGTTCTAGACCTGAGCACTGGACTAATATTGTCATATTTCCTGGTTCTAGACCTGAGCACTGGACTAATATGGTCGTAATTCCTGGTTCTAGACCTGAGTACTGGACTAATATGGTCGTATTTCCTGGTTCTAGACCTGAGCAATGGACTAATAAGGTCGTATTTCCTGGTTCCAGACCTGAACACTGGACTAATATATTGGTATTTCCTGGTTCTAGACCTGAGCTCTGGACTAACATGGTCGTATTTCCTGGTTCTAGACCTGAGCACTGGACTAATATTGTCATATTTCCTGGTTCTAGACCTGAGCACTGGACTAATATTGTCATATTTCCTGGTTCCAGACCTTAACACTGGACTAATATAGTCGTCTTTCCTGGTTCTAGACCTGAGCTCTGGACTAATATGGTCGTATTTCGTGGTCCTAGACCTGAGCACTGGACTAATATTGTCATATTTTCTGGTTCTAGACCTGAGCACTGGACTAATATTGTCATGTTTCCTGGTCCTAGACCTGAGCACTGGACTAATATTGTCATATTTCCTGGTTCTAGACCTGAGCACTGGACTAAAATGGTCGTATTTCCTGGGTCTAGTCCTGAGCACTGGACTAATATGGTCGTATTTCCAGGGTCTAGACCTGAGCACTGGACTAATATGGTCGTATTTCCTGGTTCTAGACCTGAGCACTGGACTAATATTGTCAGATTTCCTTGTTCTAGACATGAGCTCTGGACTAATATGGTCGTAATTCCTGGTTCCAGACCTGAACACTTGACTAATATGGTCGTATTTCCTGGTTCTTTACCTGAGCTCTGGACGAACATGGTCGTATTTCCTGGTTCTAGACCTGAGCACTGGACTAATATTGTCATATTTCCCTGTTCTAGACCTGAGCACTGGACTAATATTGTCATATTTCCTAGTCCTAGACCTGATTACTGGACTAATATTGTCATATTTCCTGGTTCTAGACCTGAACACTGGACTAATATGGTGGTATTTCCTGGTTCTAGACCTGAGCACTGGACTAATATTTTCATATTTCCTGCTTCTAGACCTGAGCTTTGGACTAATATTGTCATATTTCCTTGTTCTAGACATGAGCTCTGGACTAATATGGTCGTATTTCCTGGTTCTAGACCTTAACACTGGACTAATATGGTCGTATTTCCTGGTTCTAGACCTTAACACTGGACTAATATGGTCGTATTTCCTGGTTCTAGACCTGAGCACTGGACTAATATGGTTGTATTTCCTGGTTCTAGTCCTTAGCACTGGACTAATATGGTCGTATTTACTGGTTCTAGACCTGAGCACTGGACTAATATGGTCGTATTTCCTGGTTCTAGACCTGAGCACTGGACTAATATGGTCGTATTTCCTGGTTCCAGACCTGAGCACTGGACTAATATGTTCGTATTTCCTGGTTGCAGACCTGAGATCTGGACTAATATGGTCATATTTCCTGGTTCTAGACCTGAGCTCTGGACTAATATGGTCGTATTTCCCGGGTCTAGACCTGAGCTCTGGAATAATATGGTCGTATTTCCTGGTTCTAGTCCTTAGCACTGGACTAATATGGTCGTATTTCCTGGTTCTAGACCTGAGCAATGGACTAATAAGGTCGTATTTCCTGGTCCCAGACCTGAACACTGGACTAATATATTGGTATTTCCTGGTTCTAGACCTGAGCTCTGGACTAACATGGTCGTATTTCCTGGTTCTAGACCTGAGCACTGGACTAATATTGTCATATTTCCTGGTTCTAGACCTGAGCACTGGACTAATATTGTCATATTTCCTGGTTCCAGACCTTAACACTGGACTAATATGGTCGTCTTTCCTGGTTCTAGACCTGAGCTCTGGACTAATATGGTCGTATTTCGTGGTTCTAGACCTGAGCACTGGACTAATATTGTCATATTTCCTTGTTCTAGATACGAGCTCTGGACTATTATGGTCGTATTTCCTGGTCCTAGACCTGAGCACTGGACTAATATTGTCATATTTCCCTGTTCTAGACCTGAGCACTGGACTAATATTGTCATATTTCCTAGTCCTAGACCTGATTACTGGACTAATATTGTCATATTTCCTGGTTCTAGACCTGAACACTGGACTAATATGGTGGTATTTCCTGGTTCTAGACCTGAGCACTGGACTAATATTGTCATATTTCCTGCTTCTAGACCTGAGCTTTGGACTAATATTGTCATATTTCCTTGTTCTAGACATGAGCTCTGGACTAATATGGTCGTATTTCCTGGTTCTAGACCTTAACACTGGACTAATATGGTCGTATTTCCTGGTTCTAGACCTGAGCACTGGACTAATATGGTTGTATTTCCTGGTTCTAGTCCTTAGCACTGGACTAATATGGTCGTATTTACTGGTTCTAGACCTGAGCACTGGACTAATATGGTCGTATTTCCTGGTTCTAGACCTGAGCACTGGACTAATATGGTCGTATTTCCTGGTTCCAGACCTGAGCACTGGACTAATATGTTCGTATTTCCTGGTTGCAGACCTGAGATCTGGACTAATATGGTCATATTTCCTGGTTCTAGACCTGACCTCTGGACTAATATGGTCGTATTTCCCGGGTCTAGACCTGAGCTCTGGAATAATAAGGTCGTATTTCCTGGTTCTAGACCTGAGCACTGGACTAATATGGTCGTATTTCCTGGTTCTAGACCTGAGCACTGGACTAATATGGTCGTATTTCCTGGTTCTAGACCTGAACACTGGACTAATATGGTCGTATTTCCTGGTTCTAGACCTGAGCACTGGACTAATATGGTCGTATTTCCTGGTTCTATACCTGAACACTGGACTAATATGGTCGTATTTCCTGGTTCTAGACCTGAGCACTGGACTAATATGGTCGTATTTCCTGGTTCTAGTCCTTAGCACTGGACTAATATTGTCATATTTCCTGGTTCTAGACCTGAGCACTGGACTAATATGGTCGTATTTCCTGGTTCTAGACCTGAGCACTGGACTAATAAGGTCGTATTTCCTGGTTCCAGACCTGAACACTGGACTAATATGTTGGTATTTCCTGGTTCTAGAGATGAGCACTGGACTAATATTGTCATATTTCCTGGTTCTAGACATGAGCTTTGGACTAATATGGTCGTATTTCCTGGTTCCATACCTGAACACTGGACTAATATGGTCATATTTCCTGGTTCTAGACCTGAGCTCTGGACTAACATGGTCGTATTTCCTGGTTCTAGACCTGAGCACTGGACTAATATTGTCATATTTCCTGGATCTAGTCCTGAGCACTGGACTAATATTGTCATATTTCCTGGTTCTAGTCCTGAGCACTGGACTAATATTGTCATATTTCCTGGTTCTAGACCTGAGCACTGGACTAATATGGTCGTATTTCCTGGTTCTAGACCTGAACACTGGACTAATATGGTCGTATTTCCTGGTTTTACACCTGAGCACTGGACTAATATGGTCGTATTTCCTGGTTCTAGACCTGAGCACTGGACTAATATGGTCGTATTTCCTGGTTTTACACCTGAACACTGGACTAATAAGTTGGTATTTCCTGGTTCTAGACCTGAGCACTGGACTAATATTGTCATATTTCCTGGTTCTAGACCTGAGCTCTGGACTAACATGGTCGTATTTCCTGGTTCTAGACCTGAGCACTGGACTAATATTGTCATATTTCCTGGTTCTAGACCTGAGCACTGGACTAATATGGTCGTAATTCCTGGTTCTAGACCTGAGTACTGGACTAATATGGTCGTATTTCCTGGTTCTAGACCTGAGCAATGGACTAATAAGGTCGTATTTCCTGGTTCCAGACCTGAACACTGGACTAATATATTGGTATTTCCTGGTTCTAGACCTGAGCTCTGGACTAACATGGTCGTATTTCCTGGTTCTAGACCTGAGCACTGGACTAATATTGTCATATTTCCTGGTTCTAGACCTGAGCACTGGACTAATATTGTCATATTTCCTGGTTCCAGACCTTAACACTGGACTAATATGGTCGTCTTTCCTGGTTCTAGACCTGAGCTCTGGACTAATATGGTCGTATTTCGTGGTTCTAGACCTGAGCACTGGACTAATATTGTCATATTTCCTTGTTCTAGATACGAGCTCTGGACTATTATGGTCGTATTTCCTGGTCCTAGACCTGAGCACTGGACTAATATTGTCATATTTTCTGGTTCTAGACCTGAGCACTGGACTAATATTGTCATGTTTCCTGGTCCTAGACCTGAGCACTGGACTAATATTGTCATATTTCCTGGTTCTAGACCTGAGCACTGGACTAAAATGGTCGTATTTCCTGGGTCTAGTCCTGAGCACTGGACTAATATGGTCGTATTTCCAGGGTCTAGACCTGAGCACTGGACTAATATGGTCGTATTTCCTGGTTCTAGACCTGAGCACTGGACTAATATTGTCATATTTCCTTGTTCTAGACATGAGCTCTGGACTAATATGGTCGTAATTCCTGGTTCCAGACCTGAACACTTGACTAATATGGTCGTATTTCCTGGTTCTTTACCTGAGCTCTGGACGAACATGGTCGTATTTCCTGGTTCTAGACCTGAGCACTGGACTAATATTGTCATATTTCCCTGTTCTAGACCTGAGCACTGGACTAATATTGTCATATTTCCTAGTCCTAGACCTGATTACTGGACTAATATTGTCATATTTCCTTGTTCTAGACATGAGCTCTGGACTAATATGGTCGTATTTCCTGGTTCTAGACCTTAACACTGGACTAATATGGTCGTATTTCCTGGTTCTAGACCTTAACACTGGACTAATATGGTCGTATTTCCTGGTTCTAGACCTGAGCACTGGACTAATATGGTTGTATTTCCTGGTTCTAGTCCTTAGCACTGGACTAATATGGTCGTATTTACTGGTTCTAGACCTGAGCACTGGACTAATATGGTCGTATTTCCTGGTTCTAGACCTGAGCACTGGACTAATATGGTCGTATTTCCTGGTTCCAGACCTGAGCACTGGACTAATATGTTCGTATTTCCTGGTTGCAGACCTGAGATCTGGACTAATATGGTCATATTTCCTGGTTCTAGACCTGAGCTCTGGACTAATATGGTCGTATTTCCCGGGTCTAGACCTGAGCTCTGGAATAATATGGTCGTATTTCCTGGTTCTAGTCCTTAGCACTGGACTAATATGGTCGTATTTCCTGGTTCTAAACCTGAGCAATGGACTAATAAGGTCGTATTTCCTGGTTCCAGACCTGAACACTGGACTAATATATTGGTATTTCCTGGTTCTAGACCTGAACACTGGACTAATATGGTCGTATTTCCTGGTTCTAGACCTGAGCACTGGACTAATATGGTCGTATTTCCTGGTTCTATACCTGAACACTGGACTAATATGGTCGTATTTCCTGGTTCTAGACCTGAGCACTGGACTAATATGGTCGTATTTCCTGGTTCTAGTCCTTAGCACTGGACTAATATTGTCATATTTCCTGGTTCTAGACCTGAGCACTGGACTAATATGGTCGTATTTCCTGGTTCTAGACCTGAGCACTGGACTAATAAGGTCGTATTTCCTGGTTCTAGACATGAGCTTTGGACTAATATGGTCGTATTTCCTGGTTCCATACCTGAACACTGGACTAATATGGTCATATTTCCTGGTTCTAGACCTGAGCTCTGGACTAACATGGTCGTATTTCCTGGTTCTAGACCTGAGCACTGGACTAATATTGTCATATTTCCTGGATCTAGTCCTGAGCACTGGACTAATATTGTCATATTTCCTGGTTCTAGTCCTGAGCACTGGACTAATATTGTCATATTTCCTGGTTCTAGACCTGAGCACTGGACTAATATGGTCGTATTTCCTGGTTCTAGACCTGAACACTGGACTAATATGGTCGTATTTCCTGGTTTTACACCTGAGCACTGGACTAATATGGTCGTATTTCCTGGTTCTAGACCTGAGCACTGGACTAATATGGTCGTATTTCCTGGTTTTACACCTGAACACTGGACTAATAAGTTGGTATTTCCTGGTTCTAGACCTGAGCACTGGACTAATATTGTCATATTTCCTGGTTCTAGACCAGAGCTCTGGACTAACATGGTCGTATTTCCTGGTTCTAGACCTGAGCACTGGACTAATATTGTCATATTTCCTGGTTCTAGACCTGAGCACTGGACTAATATGGTCGTAATTCCTGGTTCTAGACCTGAGTACTGGACTAATATGGTCGTATTTCCTGGTTCTAGACCTGAGCAATGGACTAATAAGGTCGTATTTCCTGGTTCCAGACCTGAACACTGGACTAATATATTGGTATTTCCTGGTTCTAGACCTGAGCTCTGGACTAACATGGTCGTATTTCCTGGTTCTAGACCTGAGCACTGGACTAATATTGTCATATTTCCTGGTTCTAGACCTGAGCACTGGACTAATATTGTCATATTTCCTGGTTCCAGACCTTAACACTGGACTAATATAGTCGTCTTTCCTGGTTCTAGACCTGAGCTCTGGACTAATATGGTCGTATTTCGTGGTTCTAGACCTGAGCACTGGACTAATATTGTCATATTTCCTTGTTCTAGATACGAGCTCTGGACTATTATGGTCGTATTTCCTGGTCCTAGACCTGAGCACTGGACTAATATTGTCATATTTCCTGGTTCTAGACCTGAGCACTGGACTAAAATGGTCGTATTTCCTTTGGTCTAGTCCTGAGCACTGGACTAATATGGTCGTATTTCCAGGGTCTAGACCTGAGCACTGGACTAATATGGTCGTATTTCCTGGTTCTAGACCTGAGCACTGGACTAATATTGTCAGATTTCCTTGTTCTAGACATGAGCTCTGGACTAATATGGTCGTAATTCCTGGTTCCAGACCTGAACACTTGACTAATATGGTCGTATTTCCTGGTTCTTTACCTGAGCTCTGGACGAACATGGTCGTATTTCCTGGTTCTAGACCTGAGCACTGGACTAATATTGTCATATTTCCCTGTTCTAGACCTGAGCACTGGACTAATATTGTCATATATCCTAGTCCTAGACCTGATTACTGGACTAATATTGTCATATTTCCTGGTTCTAGACCTGAACACTGGACTAATATGGTGGTATATCCTGGTTCTAGACCTGAGCACTGGACTAATATTTTCATATTTCCTGCTTCTAGACCTGAGCTTTGGACTAATATTGTCATATTTCCTTGTTCTAGACATGAGCTCTGGACTAATATGGTCGTATTTCCTGGTTCTAGACCTTAACACTGGACTAATATGGTCGTATTTCCTGGTTCTAGACCTTAACACTGGACTAATATGGTCGTATTTCCTGGTTCTAGACCTGAGCACTGGACTAATATGGTTGTATTTCCTGGTTCTAGTCCTTAGCACTGGACTAATATGGTCGTATTTACTGGTTCTAGACCTGAGCACTGGACTAATATGGTCGTATTTCCTGGTTCTAGACCTGAGCACTGGACTAATATGGTCGTATTTCCTGGTTCCAGACCTGAGCACTGGACTAATATGTTCGTATTTCCTGGTTGCAGACCTGAGATCTGGACTAATATGGTCATATTTCCTGGTTCTAGACCTGAGCTCTGGACTAATATGGTCGTATTTCCCGGGTCTAGACCTGAGCTCTGGAATAATATGGTCGTATTTCCTGGTTCTAGTCCTTAGCACTGGACTAATATGGTCGTATTTCCTGGTTCTAGACCTGAGCAATGGACTAATAAGGTCGTATTTCCTGGTCCCAGACCTGAACACTGGACTAATATATTGGTATTTCCTGGTTCTAGACCTGAGCTCTGGACTAACATGGTCGTATTTCCTGGTTCTAGACCTGAGCACTGGACTAATATTGTCATATTTCCTGGTTCTAGACCTGAGCACTGGACTAATATTGTCATATTTCCTGGTTCCAGACCTTAACACTGGACTAATATGGTCGTCTTTCCTGGTTCTAGACCTGAGCTCTGGACTAACATGGTCGTATTTCGTGGTTCTAGACCTGAGCACTGGACTAATATTGTCATATTTCCTTGTTCTAGATACGAGCTCTGGACTAATATGGTCGTATTTCCTGGTCCTAGACCCGAGCACTGGACTAATATTGTCATATTTCCTGGTTCTAGACCTGAGCACTGGACTAATATTGTCATGTTTCCTGGTCCTAGACCTGAGCACTGGACTAATATTGTCATATTTCCTGGTTCTAGACCTGAGCACTGGACTAAAATGGTCGTATTTCCTGGTTCTAGACCTTAACACTGGACTAATATGGTCGTATTTCCTGGTTCTAGACCTGAGCACTGGACTAATATGGTTGTATTTCCTGGTTCTAGTCCTTAGCACTGGACTAATATGGTCGTATTTACTGGTTCTAGACCTGAGCACTGGACTAATATGGTCGTATTTCCTGGTTCTAGACCTGAGCACTGGACTAATATGGTTGTCTTTCCTGGTTCTAGACCTGAGCACTGGACTAATATTGTCATATTTCCTGCTTCTAGACCTGAGCTTTGGACTAATATTGTCATATTTCCTTGTTCTAGACATGAGCTCTGGACTAATATGGTCGTATTTCCTGGTTCTAGACCTTAACACTGGACTAATATGGTCGTATTTCCTGGTTCTAGACCTGAGCACTGGACTAATATGGTTGTATTTCCTGGTTCTAGTCCTTAGCACTGGACTAATATGGTCGTATTTACTGGTTCTAGACCTGAGCACTGGACTAATATGGTCGTATTTCCTGGTTCTAGACCTGAGCACTGGACTAATATGGTCGTATTTCCTGGTTCCAGACCTGAGCACTGGACTAATATGTTCGTATTTCCTGGTTGCAGACCTGAGATCTGGACTAATATGGTCATATTTCCTGGTTCTAGACCTGAGCTCTGGACTAATATGGTCGTATTTCCCGGGTCTAGACCTGAGCTCTGGAATAATATGGTCGTATTTCCTGGTTCTAGACCTGAGCACTGGACTAATATGGTCGTATTTCCTGGTTCTAGACCTGAGCACTGGACTAATGTTGTCATATTTCCTGGTTCTAGACCTGAGCACTGGACTAATATGGTCGTATTTCCTGGTTCTAGACCTGAACACTGGACTAATATGGTCGTATTTCCTGGTTCTAGACCTGAGCACTGGACTAATATGGTCGTATTTCCTGGTTCTATACCTGAACACTGGACTAATATGGTCGTATTTCCTGGTTCTAGACCTGAGCACTGGACTAATATGGTCGTATTTCCTGGTTCTAGTCCTTAGCACTGGACTAATATTGTCATATTTCCTGGTTCTAGACCTGAGCACTGGACTAATATGGTCGTATTTCCTGGTTCTAGACCTGAGCACTGGACTAATAAGGTCGTATTTCCTGGTTCCAGACCTGAACACTGGACTAATATGTTGGTATTTCCTGGTTCTAGAGATGAGCACTGGACTAATATTGTCATATTTCCTGGTTCTAGACATGAGCTTTGGACTAATATGGTCGTATTTCCTGGTTCCATACCTGAACACTGGACTAATATGGTCATATTTCCTGGTTCTAGACCTGAGCTCTGGACTAACATGGTCGTATTTCCTGGTTCTAGACCTGAGCACTGGACTAATATTGTCATATTTCCTGGATCTAGTCCTGAGCACTGGACTAATATTGTCATATTTCCTGGTTCTAGTCCTGAGCACTGGACTAATATTGTCATATTTCCTGGTTCTAGACCTGAGCACTGGACTAATATGGTCGTATTTCCTGGTTCTAGACCTGAACACTGGACTAATATGGTCGTATTTCCTGGTTTTACACCTGAGCACTGGACTAATATGGTCGTATTTCCTGGTTCTAGACCTGAGCACTGGACTAATATGGTCGTATTTCCTGGTTTTACACCTGAACACTGGACTAATAAGTTGGTATTTCCTGGTTCTAGACCTGAGCACTGGACTAATATTGTCATATTTCCTGGTTCTAGACCTGAGCACTGGACTAATATGGTCGTAATTCCTGGTTCTAGACCTGAGTACTGGACTAATATGGTCGTATTTCCTGGTTCTAGACCTGAGCAATGGACTAATAAGGTCGTATTTCCTGGTTCCAGACCTGAACACTGGACTAATATATTGGTATTTCCTGGTTCTAGACCTGAGCTCTGGACTAACATGGTCGTATTTCCTGGTTCTAGACCTGAGCACTGGACTAATATTGTCATATTTCCTGGTTCTAGACCTGAGCACTGGACTAATATTGTCATATTTCCTGGTTACAGACCTTAACACTGGACTAATATGGTCGTCTTTCCTGGTTCTAGACCTGAGCTCTGGACTAATATGGTCGTATTTCGTGGTTCTAGACCTGAGCACTGGACTAATATTGTCATATTTCCTTGTTCTAGATACGAGCTCTGGACTATTATGGTCGTATTTCCTGGTCCTAGACCTGAGCACTGGACTAATATTGTCATATTTTCTGGTTCTAGACCTGAGCACTGGACTAATATTGTCATGTTTCCTGGTCCTAGACCTGAGCACTGGACTAATATTGTCATATTTCCTGGTTCTAGACCTGAGCACTGGACTAAAATGGTCGTATTTCCTGGGTCTAGTCCTGAGCACTGGACTAATATGGTCGTATTTCCAGGGTCTAGACCTGAGCACTGGACTAATATGGTCGTATTTCCTGGTTCTAGACCTGAGCACTGGACTAATATTGTCATATTTCCTTGTTCTAGACATGAGCTCTGGACTAATATGGTCGTAATTCCTGGTTCCAGACCTGAACACTTGACTAATATGGTCGTATTTCCTGGTTCTTTACCTGAGCTCTGGACGAACATGGTCGTATTTCCTGGTTCTAGACCTGAGCACTGGACTAATATTGTCATATTTCCCTGTTCTAGACCTGAGCACTGGACTAATATTGTCATATTTCCTAGTCCTAGACCTGATTACTGGACTAATATTGTCATATTTCCTTGTTCTAGACATGAGCTCTGGACTAATATGGTCGTATTTCCTGGTTCTAGACCTTAACACTGGACTAATATGGTCGTATTTCCTGGTTCTAGACCTTAACACTGGACTAATATGGTCGTATTTCCTGGTTCTAGACCTGAGCACTGGACTAATATGGTTGTATTTCCTGGTTCTAGTCCTTAGCACTGGACTAATATGGTCGTATTTACTGGTTCTAGACCTGAGCACTGGACTAATATGGTCGTATTTCCTGGTTCTAGACCTGAGCACTGGACTAATATGGTCGTATTTCCTGGTTCCAGACCTGAGCACTGGACTAATATGTTCGTATTTCCTGGTTGCAGACCTGAGATCTGGACTAATATGGTCATATTTCCTGGTTCTAGACCTGAGCTCTGGACTAATATGGTCGTATTTCCCGGGTCTAGACCTGAGCTCTGGAATAATATGGTCGTATTTCCTGGTTCTAGTCCTTAGCACTGGACTAATATGGTCGTATTTCCTGGTTCTAGACCTGAGCAATGGACTAATAAGGTCGTATTTCCTGGTTCCAGACCTGAACACTGGACTAATATATTGGTATTTCCTGGTTCTAGACCTGAACACTGGACTAATATGGTCGTATTTCCTGGTTCTAGACCTGAGCACTGGACTAATATGGTCGTATTTCCTGGTTCTATACCTGAACACTGGACTAATATGGTCGTATTTCCTGGTTCTAGACCTGAGCACTGGACTAATATGGTCGTATTTCCTGGTTCTAGTCCTTAGCACTGGACTAATATTGTCATATTTCCTGGTTCTAGACCTGAGCACTGGACTAATATGGTCGTATTTCCTGGTTCTAGACCTGAGCACTGGACTAATAAGGTCGTATTTCCTGGTTCTAGACATGAGCTTTGGACTAATATGGTCGTATTTCCTGGTTCCATACCTGAACACTGGACTAATATGGTCATATTTCCTGGTTCTAGACCTGAGCTCTGGACTAACATGGTCGTATTTCCTGGTTCTAGACCTGAGCACTGGACTAATATTGTCATATTTCCTGGATCTAGTCCTGAGCACTGGACTAATATTGTCATATTTCCTGGTTCTAGTCCTGAGCACTGGACTAATATTGTCATATTTCCTGGTTCTAGACCTGAGCACTGGACTAATATGGTCGTATTTCCTGGTTCTAGACCTGAACACTGGACTAATATGGTCGTATTTCCTGGTTTTACACCTGAGCACTGGACTAATATGGTCGTATTTCCTGGTTCTAGACCTGAGCACTGGACTAATATGGTCGTATTTCCTGGTTTTACAATTGAACACTGGACTAATAAGTTGGTATTTCCTGGTTCTAGACCTGAGCACTGGACTAATATTGTCATATTTCCTGGTTCTAGACCAGAGCTCTGGACTAACATGGTCGTATTTCCTGGTTCTAGACCTGAGCACTGGACTAATATTGTCATATTTCCTGGTTCTAGACCTGAGCACTGGACTAATATGGTCGTAATTCCTGGTTCTAGACCTGAGTACTGGACTAATATGGTCGTATTTCCTGGTTCTAGACCTGAGCAATGGACTAATAAGGTCGTATTTCCTGGTTCCAGACCTGAACACTGGACTAATATATTGGTATTTCCTGGTTCTAGACCTGAGCTCTGGACTAACATGGTCGTATTTCCTGGTTCTAGACCTGAGCACTGGACTAATATTGTCATATTTCCTGGTTCTAGACCTGAGCACTGGACTAATATTGTCATATTTCCTGGTTCCAGACCTTAACACTGGACTAATATAGTCGTCTTTCCTGGTTCTAGACCTGAGCTCTGGACTAATATGGTCGTATTTCGTGGTCCTAGACCTGAGCACTGGACTAATATTGTCATATTTTCTGGTTCTAGACCTGAGCACTGGACTAATATTGTCATGTTTCCTGGTCCTAGACCTGAGCACTGGACTAATATTGTCATATTTCCTGGTTCTAGACCTGAGCACTGGACTAAAATGGTCGTATTTCCTGGGTCTAGTCCTGAGCACTGGACTAATATGGTCGTATTTCCAGGGTCTAGACCTGAGCACTGGACTAATATGGTCGTATTTCCTGGTTCTAGACCTGAGCACTGGACTAATATTGTCAGATTTCCTTGTTCTAGACATGAGCTCTGGACTAATATGGTCGTAATTCCTGGTTCCAGACCTGAACACTTGACTAATATGGTCGTATTTCCTGGTTCTTTACCTGAGCTCTGGACGAACATGGTCGTATTTCCTGGTTCTAGACCTGAGCACTGGACTAATATTGTCATATTTCCCTGTTCTAGACCTGAGCACTGGACTAATATTGTCATATTTCCTAGTCCTAGACCTGATTACTGGACTAATATTGTCATATTTCCTGGTTCTAGACCTGAACACTGGACTAATATGGTGGTATTTCCTGGTTCTAGACCTGAGCACTGGACTAATATTTTCATATTTCCTGCTTCTAGACCTGAGCTTTGGACTAATATTGTCATATTTCCTTGTTCTAGACATGAGCTCTGGACTAATATGGTCGTATTTCCTGGTTCTAGACCTTAACACTGGACTAATATGGTCGTATTTCCTGGTTCTAGACCTTAACACTGGACTAATATGGTCGTATTTCCTGGTTCTAGACCTGAGCACTGGACTAATATGGTTGTATTTCCTGGTTCTAGTCCTTAGCACTGGACTAATATGGTCGTATTTACTGGTTCTAGACCTGAGCACTGGACTAATATGGTCGTATTTCCTGGTTCTAGACCTGAGCACTGGACTAATATGGTCGTATTTCCTGGTTCCAGACCTGAGCACTGGACTAATATGTTCGTATTTCCTTGTTGCAGACCTGAGATCTGGACTAATATGGTCATATTTCCTGGTTCTAGACCTGAGCTCTGGACTAATATGGTCGTATTTCCCGGGTCTAGACCTGAGCTCTGGAATAATATGGTCGTATTTCCTGGTTCTAGTCCTTAGTACTGGACTAATATGGTCGTATTTCGTGGTTCTAGACCTGAGCACTGGACTAATATTGTCATATTTCCTTGTTCTAGATACGAGCTCTGGACTATTATGGTCGTATTTCCTGGTCCTAGACCTGAGCACTGGACTAATATTGTCATATTTCCCTGTTCTAGACCTGAGCACTGGACTAATATTGTCATATTTCCTAGTCCTAGACCTGATTACTGGACTAATATTGTCATATTTCCTGGTTCTAGACCTGAACACTGGACTAATATGGTGGTATTTCCTGGTTCTAGACCTGAGCACTGGACTAATATTGTCATATTTCCTGCTTCTAGACCTGAGCTTTGGACTAATATTGTCATATTTCCTTGTTCTAGACATGAGCTCTGGACTAATATGGTCGTATTTCCTGGTTCTAGACCTTAACACTGGACTAATATGGTCGTATTTCCTGGTTCTAGACCTGAGCACTGGACTAATATGGTTGTATTTCCTGGTTCTAGTCCTTAGCACTGGACTAATATGGTCGTATTTACTGGTTCTAGACCTGAGCACTGGACTAATATGGTCGTATTTCCTGGTTCTAGACCTGAGCACTGGACTAATATGGTCGTATTTCCTGGTTCCAGACCTGAGCACTGGACTAATATGTTCGTATTTCCTGGTTGCAGACCTGAGATCTGGACTAATATGGTCATATTTCCTGGTTCTAGACCTGAGCTCTGGACTAATATGGTCGTATTTCCCGGGTCTAGACCTGAGCTCTGGAATAATAAGGTCGTATTTCCTGGTTCTAGACCTGAGCACTGGACTAATATGGTCGTATTTCCTGGTTCTAGACCTGAGCACTGGACTAATATGGTCGTATTTCCTGGTTCTAGACCTGAACACTGGACTAATATGGTCGTATTTCCTGGTTCTAGACCTGAGCACTGGACTAATATGGTCGTATTTCCTGGTTCTATACCTGAACACTGGACTAATATGGTCGTATTTCCTGGTTCTAGACCTGAGCACTGGACTAATATGGTCGTATTTCCTGGTTCTAGTCCTTAGCACTGGACTAATATTGTCATATTTCCTGGTTCTAGACCTGAGCACTGGACTAATATGGTCGTATTTCCTGGTTCTAGACCTGAGCACTGGACTAATAAGGTCGTATTTCCTGGTTCCAGACCTGAACACTGGACTAATATGTTGGTATTTCCTGGTTCTAGAGATGAGCACTGGACTAATATTGTCATATTTCCTGGTTCTAGACATGAGCTTTGGACTAATATGGTCGTATTTCCTGGTTCCATACCTGAACACTGGACTAATATGGTCATATTTCCTGGTTCTAGACCTGAGCTTTGGACTAACATGGTCGTATTTCCTGGTTCTAGACCTGAGCACTGGACTAATATTGTCATATTTCCTGGATCTAGTCCTGAGCACTGGACTAATATTGTCATATTTCCTGGTTCTAGTCCTGAGCACTGGACTAATATTGTCATATTTCCTGGTTCTAGACCTGAGCACTGGACTAATATGGTCGTATTTCCTGGTTCTAGACCTGAACACTGGACTAATATGGTCGTATTTCCTGGTTTTACACCTGAGCACTGGACTAATATGGTCGTATTTCCTGGTTCTAGACCTGAGCACTGGACTAATATGGTCGTATTTCCTGGTTTTACACCTGAACACTGGACTAATAAGTTGGTATTTCCTGGTTCTAGACCTGAGCACTGGACTAATATTGTCATATTTCCTGGTTCTAGACCTGAGCTCTGGACTAACATGGTCGTATTTCCTGGTTCTAGACCTGAGCACTGGACTAATATTGTCATATTTCCTGGTTCTAGACCTGAGCACTGGACTAATATGGTCGTAATTCCTGGTTCTAGACCTGAGTACTGGACTAATATGGTCGTATTTCCTGGTTCTAGACCTGAGCAATGGACTAATAAGGTCGTATTTCCTGGTTCCAGACCTGAACACTGGACTAATATATTGGTATTTCCTGGTTCTAGACCTGAGCTCTGGACTAACATGGTCGTATTTCCTGGTTCTAGACCTGAGCACTGGACTAATATTGTCATATTTCCTGGTTCTAGACCTGAGCACTGGACTAATATTGTCATATTTCCTGGTTCCAGACCTTAACACTGGACTAATATGGTCGTCTTTCCTGGTTCTAGACCTGAGCTCTGGACTAATATGGTCGTATTTCGTGGTTCTAGACCTGAGCACTGGACTAATATTGTCATATTTCCTTGTTCTAGATACGAGCTCTGGACTATTATGGTCGTATTTCCTGGTCCTAGACCTGAGCACTGGACTAATATTGTCATATTTTCTGGTTCTAGACCTGAGCACTGGACTAATATTGTCATGTTTCCTGGTCCTAGACCTGAGCACTGGACTAATATTGTCATATTTCCTGGTTCTAGACCTGAGCACTGGACTAAAATGGTCGTATTTCCTGGGTCTAGTCCTGAGCACTGGACTAATATGGTCGTATTTCCAGGGTCTAGACCTGAGCACTGGACTAATATGGTCGTATTTCCTGGTTCTAGACCTGAGCACTGGACTAATATTGTCATATTTCCTTGTTCTAGACATGAGCTCTGGACTAATATGGTCGTAATTCCTGGTTCCAGACCTGAACACTTGACTAATATGGTCGTATTTCCTGGTTCTTTACCTGAGCTCTGGACGAACATGGTCGTATTTCCTGGTTCTAGACCTGAGCACTGGACTAATATTGTCATATTTCCCTGTTCTAGACCTGAGCACTGGACTAATATTGTCATATTTCCTAGTCCTAGACCTGATTACTGGACTAATATTGTCATATTTCCTTGTTCTAGACATGAGCTCTGGACTAATATGGTCGTATTTCCTGGTTCTAGACCTTAACACTGGACTAATATGGTCGTATTTCCTGGTTCTAGACCTTAACACTGGACTAATATGGTCGTATTTCCTGGTTCTAGACCTGAGCACTGGACTAATATGGTTGTATTTCCTGGTTCTAGTCCTTAGCACTGGACTAATATGGTCGTATTTACTGGTTCTAGACCTGAGCACTGGACTAATATGGTCGTATTTCCTGGTTCTAGACCTGAGCACTGGACTAATATGGTCGTATTTCCTGGTTCCAGACCTGAGCACTGGACTAATATGTTCGTATTTCCTGGTTGCAGACCTGAGATCTGGACTAATATGGTCATATTTCCTGGTTCTAGACCTGAGCTCTGGACTAATATGGTCGTATTTCCCGGGTCTAGACCTGAGCTCTGGAATAATATGGTCGTATTTCCTGGTTCTAGTCCTTAGCACTGGACTAATATGGTCGTATTTCCTGGTTCTAAACCTGAGCAATGGACTAATAAGGTCGTATTTCCTGGTTCCAGACCTGAACACTGGACTAATATATTGGTATTTCCTGGTTCTAGACCTGAACACTGGACTAATATGGTCGTATTTCCTGGTTCTAGACCTGAGCACTGGACTAATATGGTCGTATTTCCTGGTTCTATACCTGAACACTGGACTAATATGGTCGTATTTCCTGGTTCTAGACCTGAGCACTGGACTAATATGGTCGTATTTCCTGGTTCTAGTCCTTAGGACTGGACTAATATTGTCATATTTCCTGGTTCTAGACCTGAGCACTGGACTAATATGGTCGTATTTCCTGGTTCTAGACCTGAGCACTGGACTAATAAGGTCGTATTTCCTGGTTCTAGACATGAGCTTTGGACTAATATGGTCGTATTTCCTGGTTCCATACCTGAACACTGGACTAATATGGTCATATTTCCTGGTTCTAGACCTGAGCTCTGGACTAACATGGTCGTATTTCCTGGTTCTAGACCTGAGCACTGGACTAATATTGTCATATTTCCTGGATCTAGTCCTGAGCACTGGACTAATATTGTCATATTTCCTGGTTCTAGTCCTGAGCACTGGACTAATATTGTCATATTTCCTGGTTCTAGACCTGAGCACTGGACTAATATGGTCGTATTTCCTGGTTCTAGACCTGAACACTGGACTAATATGGTCGTATTTCCTGGTTTTACACCTGAGCACTGGACTAATATGGTCGTATTTCCTGGTTCTAGACCTGAGCACTGGACTAATATGGTCGTATTTCCTGGTTTTACACCTGAACACTGGACTAATAAGTTGGTATTTCCTGGTTCTAGACCTGAGCACTGGACTAATATTGTCATATTTCCTGGTTCTAGACCAGAGCTCTGGACTAACATGGTCGTATTTCCTGGTTCTAGACCTGAGCACTGGACTAATATTGTCATATTTCCTGGTTCTAGACCTGAGCACTGGACTAATATGGTCGTAATTCCTGGTTCTAGACCTGAGTACTGGACTAATATGGTCGTATTTCCTGGTTCTAGACCTGAGCAATGGACTAATAAGGTCGTATTTCCTGGTTCCAGACCTGAACACTGGACTAATATATTGGTATTTCCTGGTTCTAGACCTGAGCTCTGGACTAACATGGTCGTATTTCCTGGTTCTAGACCTGAGCACTGGACTAATATTGTCATATTTCCTGGTTCTAGACCTGAGCACTGGACTAATATTGTCATATTTCCTGGTTCCAGACCTTAACACTGGACTAATATAGTCGTCTTTCCTGGTTCTAGACCTGAGCTCTGGACTAATATGGTCGTATTTCGTGGTTCTAGACCTGAGCACTGGACTAATATTGTCATATTTCCTTGTTCTAGATACGAGCTCTGGACTATTATGGTCGTATTTCCTGGTCCTAGACCTGAGCACTGGACTAATATTGTCATATTTTCTGGTTCTAGACCTGAGCACTGGACTAATATTGTCATGTTTCCTGGTCCTAGACCTGAGCACTTGACTAATATTGTCATATTTCCTGGTTCTAGACCTGAGCACTGGACTAAAATGGTCGTATTTCCTGGGTCTAGTCCTGAGCACTGGACTAATATGGTCGTATTTCCAGGGTCTAGACCTGAGCACTGGACTAATATGGTCGTATTTCCTGGTTCTAGACCTGAGCACTGGACTAATATTGTCAGATTTCCTTGTTCTAGACATGAGCTCTGGACTAATATGGTCGTAATTCCTGGTTCCAGACCTGAACACTTGACTAATATGGTCGTATTTCCTGGTTCTTTACCTGAGCTCTGGACGAACATGGTCGTATTTCCTGGTTCTAGACCTGAGCACTGGACTAATATTGTCATATTTCCCTGTTCTAGACCTGAGCACTGGACTAATATTGTCATATTTCCTAGTCCTAGACCTGATTACTGGACTAATATTGTCATATTTCCTGGTTCTAGACCTGAACACTGGACTAATATGGTGGTATATCCTGGTTCTAGACCTGAGCACTGGACTAATATTTTCATATTTCCTGCTTCTAGACCTGAGCTTTGGACTAATATTGTCATATTTCCTTGTTCTAGACATGAGCTCTGGACTAATATGGTCGTATTTCCTGGTTCTAGACCTTAACACTGGACTAATATGGTCGTATTTCCTGGTTCTAGACCTTAACACTGGACTAATATGGTCGTATTTCCTGGTTCTAGACCTGAGCACTGGACTAATATGGTTGTATTTCCTGGTTCTAGTCCTTAGCACTGGACTAATATGGTCGTATTTACTGGTTCTAGACCTGAGCACTGGACTAATATGGTCGTATTTCCTGGTTCTAGACCTGAGCACTGGACTAATATGGTCGTATTTCCTGGTTCCAGACCTGAGCACTGGACTAATATGTTCGTATTTCCTGGTTGCAGACCTGAGATCTGGACTAATATGGTCATATTTCCTGGTTCTAGACCTGAGCTCTGGACTAATATGGTCGTATTTCCCGGGTCTAGACCTGAGCTCTGGAATAATATGGTCGTATTTCCTGGTTCTAGTCCTTAGCACTGGACTAATATGGTCGTATTTCCTGGTTCTAGACCTGAGCAATGGACTAATAAGGTCGTATTTCCTGGTCCCAGACCTGAACACTGGACTAATATATTGGTATTTCCTGGTTCTAGACCTGAGCTCTGGACTAACATGGTCGTATTTCCTGGTTCTAGACCTGAGCACTGGACTAATATTGTCATATTTCCTGGTTCTAGACCTGAGCACTGGACTAATATTGTCATATTTCCTGGTTCCAGACCTTAACACTGGACTAATATGGTCGTCTTTCCTGGTTCTAGACCTGAGCTCTGGACTAACATGGTCGTATTTCGTGGTTCTAGACCTGAGCACTGGACTAATATTGTCATATATCCTTGTTCTAGATACGAGCTCTGGACTAATATGGTCGTATTTCCTGGTCCTAGACCCGAGCACTGGACTAATATTGTCATATTTCCTGGTTCTAGACCTGAGCACTGGACTAATATTGTCATGTTTCCTGGTCCTAGACCTGAGCACTGGACTAATATTGTCATATTTCCTGGTTCTAGACCTGAGCACTGGACTAAAATGGTCGTATTTCCTGGGTCTAGTCCTGAGTACTGGACAAATATGGTCGTATTTCCAGGGTCTAGACCTGAGCACTGGACTAATATGGTCGTATTTCCCTGTTCTAGACCTGAGCACTGGACTAATATTGTCATATTTCCTAGTCCTAGACCTGATTACTGGACTAATATTGTCATATTTCCTGGTTCTAGACCTGAACACTGGACTAATATGGTGGTATTTCCTGGTTCTAGACCTGAGCACTGGACTAATATTGTCATATTTCCTGCTTCTAGACCTGAGCTTTGGACTAATATTGTCATATTTCCTTGTTCTAGACATGAGCTCTGGACTAATATGGTCGTATTTCCTGGTTCTAGACCTTAACACTGGACTAATATGGTCGTATTTCCTGGTTCTAGACCTGAGCACTGGACTAATATGGTTGTATTTCCTGGTTCTAGTCCTTAGCACTGGACTAATATGGTCGTATTTACTGGTTCTAGACCTGAGCACTGGACTAATATGGTCGTATTTCCTGGTTCTAGACCTGAGCACTGGACTAATATGGTCGTATTTCCTGGTTCCAGACCTGAGCACTGGACTAATATGTTCGTATTTCCTGGTTGCAGACCTGAGATCTGGACTAATATGGTCATATTTCCTGGTTCTAGACCTGAGCTCTGGACTAATATGGTCGTATTTCCCGGGTCTAGACCTGAGCTCTGGAATAATAAGGTCGTATTTCCTGGTTCTAGACCTGAGCACTGGACTAATATGGTCGTATTTCCTGGTTCTAGACCTGAGCACTGGACTAATATGGTCGTATTTCCTGGTTCTAGACCTGAACACTGGACTAATATGGTCGTATTTCCTGGTTCTAGACCTGAGCACTGGACTAATATGGTCGTATTTCCTGGTTCTATACCTGAACACTGGACTAATATGGTCGTATTTCCTGGTTCTAGACCTGAGCACTGGACTAATATGGTCGTATTTCCTGGTTCTAGTCCTTAGCACTGGACTAATATTGTCATATTTCCTGGTTCTAGACCTGAGCACTGGACTAATATGGTCGTATTTCCTGGTTCTAGACCTGAGCACTGGACTAATAAGGTCGTATTTCCTGGTTCCAGACCTGAACACTGGACTAATATGTTGGTATTTCCTGGTTCTAGAGATGAGCACTGGACTAATATTGTCATATTTCCTGGTTCTAGACATGAGCTTTGGACTAATATGGTCGTATTTCCTGGTTCCATACCTGAACACTGGACTAATATGGTCATATTTCCTGGTTCTAGACCTGAGCTCTGGACTAACATGGTCGTATTTCCTGGTTCTAGACCTGAGCACTGGACTAATATTGTCATATTTCCTGGTTCTAGACCTGAGCACTGGACTAATATTGTCATATTTCCTGGTTCTAGTCCTGAGCACTGGACTAATATTGTCATATTTCCTGGTTCTAGACCTGAGCACTGGACTAATATGGTCGTATTTCCTGGTTCTAGACCTGAACACTGGACTAATATGGTCGTATTTCCTGGTTTTACACCTGAGCACTGGACTAATATGGTCGTATTTCCTGGTTCTAGACCTGAGCACTGGACTAATATGGTCGTATTTCCTGGTTTTACACCTGAACACTGGACTAATAAGTTGGTATTTCCTGGTTCTAGACCTGAGCACTGGACTAATATTGTCATATTTCCTGGTTCTAGACCTGAGCTCTGGACTAACATGGTCGTATTTCGTGGTTCTAGACCTGAGCACTGGACTAATATTGTCATATTTCCTGGTTCTAGACCTGAGCACTGGACTAATATGGTCGTAATTCCTGGTTCTAGACCTGAGTACTGGACTAATATGGTCGTATTTCCTGGTTCTAGACCTGAGCAATGGACTAATAAGGTCGTATTTCCTGGTTCCAGACCTGAACACTGGACTAATATATTGGTATTTCCTGGTTCTAGACCTGAGCTCTGGACTAATATTGTCATGTTTCCTGGTCCTAGACCTGAGCACTGGACTAATATTGTCATATTTCCTGGTTCTAGACCTGAGCACTGGACTAAAATGGTCGTATTTCCTGGGTCTAGTCCTGAGCACTGGACTAATATGGTCGTATTTCCAGGGTCTAGACCTGAGCACTGGACTAATATGGTCGTATTTCCTGGTTCTAGACCTGAGCACTGGACTAATATTGTCATATTTCCTTGTTCTAGACATGAGCTCTGGACTAATATGGTCGTAATTCCTGGTTCCAGACCTGAACACTTGACTAATATGGTCGTATTTCCTGGTTCTTTACCTGAGCTCTGGACGAACATGGTCGTATTTCCTGGTTCTAGACCTGAGCACTGGACTAATATTGTCATATTTCCCTGTTCTAGACCTGAGCACTGGACTAATATTGACATATTTCCTAGTCCTAGACCTGATTACTGGACTAATATTGTCATATTTCCTTGTTCTAGACATGAGCTCTGGACTAATATGGTCGTATTTCCTGGTTCTAGACCTTAACACTGGACTAATATGGTCGTATTTCCTGGTTCTAGACCTGAGCACTGGACTAATATGGTTGTATTTCCTGGTTCTAGTCCTTAGCACTGGACTAATATGGTCGTATTTACTGGTTCTAGACCTGAGCACTGGACTAATATGGTCGTATTTCCTGGTTCTAGACCTGAGCACTGGACTAATATGGTCGTATTTCCTGGTTCCAGACCTGAGCACTGGACTAATATGTTCGTATTTCCTGGTTGCAGACCTGAGATCTGGACTAATATGGTCATATTTCCTGGTTCTAGACCTGAGCTCTGGACTAATATGGTCGTATTTCCCGGGTCTAGACCTGAGCTCTGGAATAATATGGTCGTATTTCCTGGTTCTAGTCCTTAGCACTGGACTAATATGGTCGTATTTCCTGGTTCTAGACCTGAGCAATGGACTAATAAGGTCGTATTTCCTGGTTCCAGACCTGAACACTGGACTAATATATTGGTATTTCCTGGTTCTAGACCTGAACACTGGACTAATATGGTCGTATTTCCTGGTTCTAGACCTGAGCACTGGACTAATATGGTCGTATTTCCTGGTTCTATACCTGAACACTGGACTAATATGGTCGTATTTCCTGGTTCTAGACCTGAGCACTGGACTAATATGGTCGTATTTCCTGGTTCTAGTCCTTAGCACTGGACTAATATTGTCATATTTCCTGGTTCTAGACCTGAGCACTGGACTAATATGGTCGTATTTCCTGGTTCTAGACCTGAGCACTGGACTAATAAGGTCGTATTTCCTGGTTCTAGACATGAGCTTTGGACTAATATGGTCGTATTTCCTGGTTCCATACCTGAACACTGGACTAATATGGTCATATTTCCTGGTTCTAGACCTGAGCTCTGGACTAACATGGTCGTATTTCCTGGTTCTAGACCTGAGCACTGGACTAATATTGTCATATTTCCTGGATCTAGTCCTGAGCACTGGACTAATATTGTCATATTTCCTGGTTCTAGTCCTGAGCACTGGACTAATATTGTCATATTTCCTGGTTCTAGACCTGAGCACTGGACTAATATGGTCGTATTTCCTGGTTCTAGACCTGAACACTGGACTAATATGGTCGTATTTCCTGGTTTTACACCTGAGCACTGGACTAATATGGTCGTATTTCCTGGTTCTAGACCTGAGCACTGGACTAATATGGTCGTATTTCCTGGTTTTACACCTGAACACTGGACTAATAAGTTGGTATTTCCTGGTTCTAGACCTGAGCACTGGACTAATATTGTCATATTTCCTGGTTCTAGACCAGAGCTCTGGACTAACATGGTCGTATTTCCTGGTTCTAGACCTGAGCACTGGACTAATATTGTCATATTTCCTGGTTCTAGACCTGAGCACTGGACTAATATGGTCGTAATTCCTGGTTCTAGACCTGAGTACTGGACTAATATGGTCGTATTTCCTGGTTGTAGACCTGAGCAATGGACTAATAAGGTCGTATTTCCTGGTTCCAGACCTGAACACTGGACTAATATATTGGTATTTCCTGGTTCTAGACCTGAGCTCTGGACTAACATGGTCGTATTTCCTGGTTCTAGACCTGAGCACTGGACTAATATTGTCATATTTCCTGGTTCTAGACCTGAGCACTGGACTAATATTGTCATATTTCCTGGTTCCAGACCTTAACACTGGACTAATATAGTCGTCTTTCCTGGTTCTAGACCTGAGCTCTGGACTAATATGGTCGTATTTCGTGGTTCTAGACCTGAGCACTGGACTATTATGGTCGTATTTCCTGGTCCTAGACCTGAGCACTGGACTAATATTGTCATATTTTCTGGTTCTAGACCTGAGCACTGGACTAATATTGTCATGTTTCCTGGTCCTAGACCTGAGCACTGGACTAATATTGTCATATTTCCTGGTTCTAGACCTGAGCACTGGACTAAAATGGTCGTATTTCATGGGTCTAGTCCTGAGCACTGGACTAATATGGTCGTATTTCCAGGGTCTAGACCTGAGCACTGGACTAATATGGTCGTATTTCCTGGTTCTAGACCTGAGCACTGGACTAATATTGTCAGATTTCCTTGTTCTAGACATGAGCTCTGGACTAATATGGTCGTAATTCCTGGTTCCAGACCTGAACACTTGACTAATATGGTCGTATTTCCTGGTTCTTTACCTGAGCTCTGGACGAACATGGTCGTATTTCCTGGTTCTAGACCTGAGCACTGGACTAATATTGTCATATTTCCCTGTTCTAGACCTGAGCACTGGACTAATATTGTCATATTTCCTAGTCCTAGACCTGATTACTGGACTAATATTGTCATATTTCCTGGTTCTAGACCTGAACACTGGACTAATATGGTGGTATTTCCTGGTTCTAGACCTGAGCACTGGACTAATATTTTCATATTTCCTGCTTCTAGACCTGAGCTTTGGACTAATATTGTCATATTTCCTTGTTCTAGACATGAGCTCTGGACTAATATGGTCGTATTTCCTGGTTCTAGACCTTAACACTGGACTAATATGGTCGTATTTCCTGGTTCTAGACCTTAACACTGGACTAATATGGTCGTATTTCCTGGTTCTAGACCTGAGCACTGGACTAATATGGTTGTATTTCCTGGTTCTAGTCCTTAGCACTGGACTAATATGGTCGTATTTACTGGTTCTAGACCTGAGCACTGGACTAATATGGTCGTATTTCCTGGTTCTAGACCTGAGCACTGGACTAATATGGTCGTATTTCCTGGTTCCAGACCTGAGCACTGGACTAATATGTTCGTATTTCCTGGTTGCAGACCTGAGATCTGGACTAATATGGTCATATTTCCTGGTTCTAGACCTGAGCTCTGGACTAATATGGTCGTATTTCCCGGGTCTAGACCTGAGCTCTGGAATAATATGGTCGTATTTCTTGGTTCTAGTCCTTAGCACTGGACTAATATGGTCGTATTTCCTGGTTCTAGACCTGAGCAATGGACTAATAAGGTCGTATTTCCTGGTCCCAGACCTGAACACTGGACTAATATATTGGTATTTCCTGGTTCTAGACCTGAGCTCTGGACTAACATGGTCGTATTTCCTGGTTCTAGACCTGAGCACTGGACTAATATTGTCATATTTCCTGGTTCTAGACCTGAGCACTGGACTAATATGGTCGTCTTTCCTGGTTCTAGACCTGAGCTCTGGACTAACATGGTCGTATTTCCTGGTCCTAGACCCGAGCACTGGACTAATATTGTCATATTTCCTGGTTCTAGACCTGAGCACTGGACTAATATTGTCATGTTTCCTGGTCCTAGACCTGAGCACTGGACTAATATTGTCATATTTCCTGGTTCTAGACCTGAGCACTGGACTAAAATGGTCGTATTTCCTGGGTCTAGTCCTGAGTACTGGACTAATATGGTCGTATTTCCAGGGTCTAGACCTGAGCACTGGACTAATATGGTCGTATTTCCTGGTTCTAGACCTGAGCACTGGACTAATATTGTCATATTTCCCTGTTCTAGACATGAGCTCTGGACTAATATGGTCGTAATTCCTGGTTCCAGACCTGAACACTTGACTAATATGGTCGTATTTCCTGGTTCTTTACCTGAGCTCTGGACGAACATGGTCGTATTTCCTGGTTCTAGACCTGAGCACTGGACTAATATTGTCATATTTCCCTGTTCTAGACCTGAGCACTGGACTAATATTGTCATATTTCCTAGTCCTAGACCTGATTACTGGACTAATATTGTCATATTTCCTGGTTCTAGACCTGAACACTGGACTAATATGGTGGTATTTCCTGGTTCTAGACCTGAGCACTGGACTAATATTGTCATATTTCCTGCTTCTAGACCTGAGCTTTGGACTAATATTGTCATATTTCCTTGTTCTAGACATGAGCTCTGGACTAATATGGTCGTATTTCCTGGTTCTAGACCTTAACACTGGACTAATATGGTCGTATTTCCTGGTTCTAGACCTGAGCACTGGACTAATATGGTTGTATTTCCTGGTTCTAGTCCTTAGCACTGGACTAATATGGTCGTATTTACTGGTTCTAGACCTGAGCACTGGACTAATATGGTCGTATTTCCTGGTTCTAGACCTGAGCACTGGACTAATATGGTCGTATTTCCTGGTTCCAGACCTGAGCACTGGACTAATATGTTCGTATTTCCTGGTTGCAGACCTGAGATCTGGACTAATATGGTCATATTTCCTGGTTCTAGACCTGAGCTCTGGACTAATATGGTCGTATTTCCCGGGTCTAGACCTGAGCTCTGGAATAATATGGTCGTATTTCCTGGTTCTAGACCTGAGCACTGGACTAATATGGTCGTATTTCCTGGTTCTAGACCTGAGCACTGGACTAATGTTGTCATATTTCCTGGTTCTAGACCTGAGCACTGGACTAATATGGTCGTATTTCCTGGTTCTAGACCTGAACACTGGACTAATATGGTCGTATTTCCTGGTTCTAGACCTGAGCACTGGACTAATATGGTCGTATTTCCTGGTTCTATACCTGAACACTGGACTAATATGGTCGTATTTCCTGGTTCTAGACCTGAGCACTGGACTAATATGGTCGTATTTCCTGGTTCTAGTCCTTAGCACTGGACTAATATTGTCATATTTCCTGGTTCTAGACCTGAGCACTGGACTAATATGGTCGTATTTCCTGGTTCTAGACCTGAGCACTGGACTAATAAGGTCGTATTTCCTGGTTCCAGACCTGAACACTGGACTAATATGTTGGTATTTCCTGGTTCTAGAGATGAGCACTGGACTAATATTGTCATATTTCCTGGTTCTAGACATGAGCTTTGGACTAATATGGTCGTATTTCCTGGTTCCATACCTGAACACTGGACTAATATGGTCATATTTCCTGGTTCTAGACCTGAGCTCTGGACTAACATGGTCGTATTTCCTGGTTCTAGACCTGAGCACTGGACTAATATTGTCATATTTCCTGGATCTAGTCCTGAGCACTGGACTAATATTGTCATATTTCCTGGTTCTAGTCCTGAGCACTGGACTAATATTGTCATATTTCCTGGTTCTAGACCTGAGCACTGGACTAATATGGTCGTATTTCCTGGTTCTAGACCTGAACACTGGACTAATATGGTCGTATTTCCTGGTTTTACACCTGAGCACTGGACTAATATGGTCGTATTTCCTGGTTCTAGACCTGAGCACTGGACTAATATGGTCGTATTTCCTGGTTTTACACCTGAACACTGGACTAATAAGTTGGTATTTCCTGGTTCTAGACCTGAGCACTGGACTAATATTGTCATATTTCCTGGTTCTAGACCTGAGCTCTGGACTAATATGGTCGTATTTCCTGGTTCTAGACCTGAGCACTGGACTAATATTGTCATATTTCCTGGTTCTAGACCTGAGCACTGGACTAATATGGTCGTAATTCCTGGTTCTAGACCTGAGTACTGGACTAATATGGTCGTATTTCCTGGTTCTAGACCTGAGCAATGGACTAATAAGGTCGTATTTCCTGGTTCCAGACCTGAACACTGGACTAATATATTGGTATTTCCTGGTTATATACCTGAGCTCTGGACTAACATGGTCGTATTTCCTGGTTCTAGACCTGAGCACTGGACTAATATTGTCATATTTCCTGGTTCTAGACCTGAGCACTGGACTAATATTGTCATATTTCCTGGTTCCAGACCTTAACACTGGACTAATATGGTCGTCTTTCCTGGTTCTAGACCTGTGCTCTGGACTAATATGGTCGAATTTCGTGGTTCTAGACCTGAGCACTGGACTAATATTGTCATATTTCCTTGTTTTAGATACGAGCTCTGGACTAATATGGTCGTATTTCCTGGTCCTAGACCTGAGCACTGGACTAATATTGTCATATTTTCTGGTTCTAGACCTGAGCACTGGACTAATATTGTCATGTTTCCTGGTCCTAGACCTGAGCACTGGACTAATATTGTCATATTTCCTGGGTCTAGACCTGAGCACTGGACTAAAATGGTCGTATTTCCTGGGTCTAGTCCTGAGTACTGGACTAATATGGTCGTATTTCCAGGGTCTAGACCTGAGCACTGGACTAATATGGTCGTATTTCCTGGTTCCATACCTGAACACTGGACTAATATGGTCATATTTCCTGGTTCTAGACCTGAGCTCTGGACTAACATGGTCGTATTTCCTCGTTTTAGACCTGAGCACTGGACTAATATTGTCATATTTCCTGGTCCTAGACCCAAGCACTGGACTAATATTGTCATATTTCCTGGTTCTAGACCTGAGCACTGGACTAATATTGTCATGTTTCCTGGTCCTAGACCTGAGCACTGGACTAATATTGTCATATTTCCTGGTTCTAGACCTGAGCACTGGACTAAAATGGTCGTATTTCCTGGGTCTAGTCCTGAGTACTGGACTAATATGGTCGTATTTCCAGGGTCTAGACCTGAGCACTGGACTAATATGGTCGTATTTCCTGGTTCTAGACCTGAGCACTGGACTAATATTGTCATATTTCCCTGTTCTAGACATGAGCTCTGGACTAATATGGTCGTAATTCCTGGTTCCAGACCTGAACACTTGACTAATATGGTCGTATTTCCTGGTTCTTTACCTGAGCTCTGGACGAACATGGTCGTATTTCCTGGTTCTAGACCTGAGCACTGGACTAATATTGTCATATTTCCCTGTTCTAGACCTGAGCACTGGACTAATATTGTCATATTTCCTAGTCCTAGACCTGATTACTGGACTAATATTGTCATATTTCCTGGTTCTAGACCTGAACACTGGACTAATATGGTGGTATTTCCTGGTTCTAGACCTGAGCACTGGACTAATATTGTCATATTTCCTGCTTCTAGACCTGAGCTTTGGACTAATATTGTCATATTTCCTTGTTCTAGACATGAGCTCTGGACTAATATGGTCGTATTTCCTGGTTCTAGACCTTAACACTGGACTAATATGGTCGTATTTCCTGGTTCTAGACCTGAGCACTGGACTAATATGGTTGTATTTCCTGGTTCTAGTCCTTAGCACTGGACTAATATGGTCGTATTTACTGGTTCTAGACCTGAGCACTGGACTAATATGGTCGTATTTCCTGGTTCTAGACCTGAGCACTGGACTAATATGGTCGTATTTCCTGGTTCCAGACCTGAGCACTGGACTAATATGTTCGTATTTCATGGTTGCAGACCTGAGATCTGGACTAATATGGTCATATTTCCTGGTTCTAGACCTGAGCTCTGGACTAATATGGTCGTATTTCCCGGGTCTAGACCTGAGCTCTGGAATAATATGGTCGTATTTCCTGGTTCTAGACCTGAGCACTGGACTAATATGGTCGTATTTCCTGGTTCTAGACCTGAGCACTGGACTAATGTTGTCATATTTCCTGGTTCTAGACCTGAGCACTGGACTAATATGGTCGTATTTCCTGGTTCTAGACCTGAACACTGGACTAATATGGTCGTATTTCCTGGTTCTAGACCTGAGCACTGGACTAATATGGTCGTATTTCCTGGTTCTATACCTGAACACTGGACTAATATGGTCGTATTTCCTGGTTCTAGACCTGAGCACTGGACTAATATGGTCGTATTTCCTGGTTCTAGTCCTTAGCACTGGACTAATATTGTCATATTTCCTGGTTCTAGACCTGAGCACTGGACTAATATGGTCGTATTTCCTGGTTCTAGACCTGAGCACTGGACTAATAAGGTCGTATTTCCTGGTTCCAGACCTGAACACTGGACTAATATGTTGGTATTTCCTGGTTCTAGAGATGAGCACTGGACTAATATTGTCATATTTCCTGGTTCTAGACATGAGCTTTGGACTAATATGGTCGTATTTCCTGGTTCCATACCTGAACACTGGACTAATATGGTCATATTTCCTGGTTCTAGACCTGAGCTCTGGACTAACATGGTCGTATTTCCTGGTTCTAGACCTGAGCACTGGACTAATATTGTCATATTTCCTGGATCTAGTCCTGAGCACTGGACTAATATTGTCATATTTCCTGGTTCTAGTCCTGAGCACTGGACTAATATTGTCATATTTCCTGGTTCTAGACCTGAGCACTGGACTAATATGGTCGTATTTCCTGGTTCTAGACCTGAACACTGGACTAAGATGGTCGTATTTCCTGGTTTTACACCTGAGCACTGGACTAATATGGTCGTATTTCCTGGTTCTAGACCTGAGCACTGGACTAATATGGTCGTATTTCCTGGTTTTACACCTGAACACTGGACTAATAAGTTGGTATTTCCTGGTTCTAGACCTGAGCACTGGACTAATATTGTCATATTTCCTGGTTCTAGACCTGAGCTCTGGACTAACATGGTCGTATTTCCTGGTTCTAGACCTGAGCACTGGACTAATATTGTCATATTTCCTGGTTCTAGACCTGAGCACTGGACTAATATGGTCGTAATTCCTGGTTCTAGACCTGAGTACTGGACTAATATGGTCGTATTTCCTGGTTCTAGACCTGAGCAATGGACTAATAAGGTCGTATTTCCTGGTTCCAGACCTGAACACTGGACTAATATATTGGTATTTCCTGGTTCTAGACCTGAGCTCTGGACTAACATGGTCGTATTTCCTGGTTCTAGACCTGAGCACTGGACTAATATTGTCATATTTCCTGGTTCTAGACCTGAGCACTGGACTAATATTGTCATATTTCCTGGTTCCAGACCTTAACACTGGACTAATATGGTCGTCTTTCCTGGTTCTAGACCTGTGCTCTGGACTAATATGGTCGTATTTCGTGGTTCTAGACCTGAGCACTGGACTAATATTGTCATATTTCCTTGTTTTAGATACGAGCTCTGGACTAATATGGTCGTATTTCCTGGTCCTAGACCTGAGCACTGGACTAATATTGTCATATTTTCTGGTTCTAGACCTGAGCACTGGACTAATATTGTCATGTTTCCTGGTCCTAGACCTGAGCACTGGACTAATATTGTCATATTTCCTGGTTCTAGACCTGAGCACTGGACTAAAATGGTCGTATTTCCTGGGTCTAGTCCTGAGTACTGGACTAATATGGTCGTATTTCCAGGGTCTAGACCTGAGCACTGGACTAATATGGTCGTATTTCCTGGTTCTAGACCTGAGCACTGGACTAATATTGTCATATTTCCTTGTTCTAGACATGAGCTCTGGACTAATATGGTCGTAATTCCTGGTTCCAGACCTGAACACTTGACTAATATGGTCGTATTTCCTGGTTCTTTACCTGAGCTCTGGACGAACATGGTCGTATTTCCTGGTTCTAGACCTGAGCACTGGACTAATATTGTCATATTTCCCTGTTCTAGACCTGAGCACTGGACTAATATTGTCATATTTCCTAGTCCTAGACCTGATTACTGGACTAATATTGTCATATTTCCTGGTTCTAGACCTGAGCACTGGACTAATATGGTCGTAATTCCTGGTTCTAGACCTGAGTACTGGACTAATATGGTCGTATTTCCTGGTTCTAGACCTGAGCAATGGACTAATAAGGTCGTATTTCCTGGTTCCAGACCTGAACACTGGACTAATATATTGGTATTTCCTGGTTCTAGACCTGAGCTCTGGACTAACATGGTCGTATTTCCTGGTTCTAGACCTGAGCACTGGACTAATATTGTCATATTTCCTGGTTCCAGACCTTAACACTGGACTAATATGGTCGTTTTTCCTGGTTCTAGACCTGTGCTCTGGACTAATATGGTCGTATTTCGTGGTTCTAGACCTGAGCACTGGACTAATATTGTCATATTTCCTTGTTTTAGATACGAGCTCTGGACTAATATGGTCGTATTTCCTGGTCCTAGACCTGAGCACTGGACTAATATTGTCATATTTTCTGGTTCTAGACCTGAGCACTGGACTAATATTGTCATGTTTCCTGGTCCTAGACCTGAGCACTGGACTAATATTGTCATATTTCCTGGTTCTAGACCTGAGCACTGGACTAAAATGGTCGTATTTCCTGGGTCTAGTCCTGAGTGGTCGTATTTCCAGGGTCTAGACCTGAGCACTGGACTAATATGGTCGTATTTCCTGGTTCTAGACCTGAGCACTGGACTAATATTGTCATATTTCCTTGTTCTAGACATGAGCTCTGGACTAATATGGTCGTAATTCCTGGTTCCAGACCTGAACACTTGACTAATATGGTCGTATTTCCTGGTTCTTTACCTGAGCTCTGGACGAACATGGTCGTATTTCCTGGTTCTAGACCTGAGCACTGGACTAATATTGTCATATTTCCCTGTTCTAGACCTGAGCACTGGACTAATATTGTCATATTTCCTAGTCCTAGACCTGATTACTGGACTAATATTGTCATATTTCCTGGTTCTAGACCTGAACACTGGACTAATATGGTGGTATTTCCTGGTTCTAGACCTGAGCACTGGACTAATATTTTCATATTTCCTGCTTCTAGACCTGAGCTTTGGACTAATATTGTCATATTTCCTTGTTCTAGACATGAGCACTGGACTAATATGGTCGTATTTCTTGGTTCTAGACCTTAACACTGGACTAATATGGTCGTATTTCCTGGTTCTAGACCTGAGCACTGGACTAATATGGTTGTATTTCCTGGTTCTAGTCCTTAGCACTGGACTAATATGGTCGTATTTACTGGTTCTAGACCTGAGCACTGGACTAATATGGTCGTATTTCCTGGTTCTAGACCTGAGCACTGGACTAATATGGTCGTATTTCCTGGTTCCAGACCTGAGCACTGGACTAATATGTTCGTATTTCCTGGTTGCAGACCTGAGATCTGGACTAATATGGTCATATTTCCTGGTTCTAGACCTGAGCTCTGGACTAATATGGTCGTATTTCCCGCGTCTAGACCTGAGCTCTGGAATAATATGGTCGTATTTCCTGGTTCTAGACCTGAGCACTGGACTAATATGGTCGTATTTCCTGGTTCTAGACCTGAGCACTGGACTAATGTTGTCATATTTCCTGGTTCTAGACCTGAGCACTGGACTAATATGGTCGTATTTCCTGGTTCTAGACCTGAACACTGGACTAATATGGTCGTATTTCCTGGTTCTAGACCTGAGCACTGGACTAATATGGTCGTATTTCCTGGTTCTATACCTGAACACTGGACTAATATGGTCGTATTTCCTGGTTCTAGACCTGAGCACTGGACTAATATGGTCGTATTTCCTGGTTCTAGTCCTTAGCACTGGACTAATATTGTCATATTTCCTGGTTCTAGACCTGATCACTGGACTAATATGGTCGTATTTCCTGATTCTAGACCTGAGCACTGGACTAATAAGGTCGTATTTCCTGGTTCCAGACCTGAACACTGGACTAATATGTTGGTATTTCCTGGTTCTAGAGATGAGCACTGGACTAATATTGTCATATTTCCTGGTTCTAGACATGAGCTTTGGACTAATATGGTCGTATTTCCTGGTTCCATACCTGAACACTGGACTAATATGGTCATATTTCCTGGTTCTAGACCTGAGCTCTGGACTAACATGGTCGTATTTCCTGGTTCTAGACCTGAGCACTGGACTAATATTGTCATATTTCCTGGATCTAGTCCTGAGCACTGGACTAATATTGTCATATTTCCTGGTTCTAGTCCTGAGCACTGGACTAATATTGTCATATTTCCTGGTTCTAGACCTGAGCACTGGACTAATATGGTCGTATTTCCTGGTTCTAGACCTGAACACTGGACTAATATGGTCGTATTTCCTGGTTTTACACCTGAGCACTGGACTAATATGGTCGTATTTCCTGGTTCTAGACCTGAGCACTGGACTAATATTGTCATATTTCCTGGTTCTAGACCTGAGCTTTGGACTAATATGGTCGTATTTCCTGGTTCCAGACCTGAACACTGGACTAATATGGTCGTATTTCTTGGTTCTAGACCTGAGCTCTGGACTAACATGGTCATATTTCCTGGTTCTAGACCTGAGCACTGGACTAATATTGTCATATTTCCTGGTTCTAGACCTGAGCTCTGGACTAATATTGTCATATTTCCTGGTTCTAGTCCTTAGCACTGGACTAATATGGTCGTATTTCCTGGTTCTAGACCTGAGCACTGGACTAATATGGTCCTATTTCCTGGTTTCACACCTGAACACTGGACTAATATGTTGGTATTTCCTGGTTCTAGACCTGAGCACTGGACTAATATTGTCATATTTCCTGGTTCTAGACCTGAGCTTTGGACTAATATGGTCGTATTTCCTGGTTCCAGACCTGAACACTGGACTAATATGGTCGTATTTCCTGGTTCGAGACCTGAGATCTGGACTAACATGGTCGTATTTCCTGGTTCTAGACCTGAGCACTGGACTAATATTGTCATATTTCCTGGTTCTAGTCCTGAGCACCGGACTAATATGGTCGTATTTCCTGGTTCTAGACCTGAGCACTGGACTAATATGTTCGTATTTCCTGGTTCTAGTCCTGGGCACTGGACTAATATATGGTCGTATTTCCTGGTTCTAGTCCTTAGCACTGGACTAATATGGTCGTAATTCCTGGTTCTAGACCTGAGAACTGGACTAATATGGTCGTATTTCCTGGTTCTAGACCTGAGCACTGGACTAATATGGTTGTATTTCCTGGTTCTAGTCCTTAGCACTGGACTAATATGGTCGTATTTCCTGGTTCTAGACCTGAGCACTGGACTAATATGGTCGTATTTCCTGGTTCTAGACCTGAGCTCTGGACTAATATGGTCGTACTTCCTGGTTCTAGACCTGAGCACTGGACTAATATGGTCGTATTTCCTGGTTCTAGACCTGAGCACTGGACTAATATGGTCGTATTTCCTGGTTCTAGACCTGAGCACTGGACTAATATGGTCGTATTTCCTGGTTCTAGACCTGAGCACTGGACTAATATGGTCTTATTTCCTGGGTCTAGTCCTGAGCACTGGACTAATATGGTCGTATTTCCTGGTTCTAGTCCTGAGCACTGGACTAATATGGTCGTATTTCCTGGTTCTAGACCTGAACACTGGACTAGAATGGTCGTATTTCCTGGTTCTAGACCTGAGCACTGGACTAATATGGTCGTATTTCCTGGTTCTAGACCTGAACACTGGACTAATATGGTCGTATTTCCTGGTTCTTTACCTGAGCTCTGGACTAACATGGTCGTATTTCCTGGTTCTAGTCCTGAGCACTGGACTAATATTGTCATATTTCCTGGTTCTAGACCTGAGCACTGGACTAATATGGTCGTAATTCCTGGTTCTAGACCTGAGTTCTGGACTAATATGGTCGTATTTCCTGGTTCTAGACCAGAGCAATGGACTAATAAGGTCGTATTTCCTGGTTCCAGACCTGAACACTGGACTAATATATTGGTATTTCCTGGTTCTAGACCTGAGCTCTGGACTAACATGGTCGTATTTCCTGGTTCTAGACCTGAGCACTGGACTAATATTGTCATATTTCCTGGTTCTAGACCTGAGCACTGGACTAATATTGTCATATTTCCTGGTTCCAGACCTTAACACTGGACTAATATGGTCGTCTTTCCTGGTTCTAGACCTGAGCTCTGGACTAACATGGTCGTATTTCCTGGTTCTAGACCTGAGCACTGGACTAATATTGTCATATTTCCTTGTTCTAGAAACTAGCTCTGGACTAATATGGTCGTATTTCCTGGTCCTAGACCTGAGCACTGGACTAATATTGTCATATTTCCTGGTTCTAGACCTGAGCACTGGACTAATATTGTCATGTTTCCTGGTCCTAGACCTGAGCACTGGACTAATATTGTCATATTTCCTGGTTCTAGACCTGAGCACTGGACTAATATGGTCGTATTTCCTGGTTCTAGACCTGAGCACTGGACTAATAAGGTCGTATTTCCTGGTTCCAGACCTGAACACTGGACTAATATGTTGGTATTTCCTGGTTCTAGACCTGAGCACTGGACTAATGTTGTCATATTTCCTGGTTCTAGACCTGAGCACTGGACTAATATGGTCGTATTTCCTGGTTCTAGACCTGAACACTGGACTAATATGGTCGTATTTCCTGGTTCTAGACCTGAGCACTGGACTAATATGGTCGTATTTCCTGGTTCTATACCTGAACACTGGACTAATATGGTCGTATTTCCTGGTTCTAGACCTGAGCACTGGACTAATATGGTCGTATTTCCTGGTTCTAGTCCTTAGCACTGGACTAATATTGTCATATTTCCTGGTTCTAGACCTGAGCACTGGACTAATATGGTCGTATTTCCTGGTTCTAGACCTGAGCACTGGACTAATAAGGTCGTATTTCCTGGTTCCAGACCTGAACACTGGACTAATATGTTGGTATTTCCTGGTTCTAGAGATGAGCACTGGACTAATATTGTCATATTTCCTGGTTCTAGACATGAGCTTTGGACTAATATGGTCGTATTTCCTGGTTCCATACCTGAACACTGGACTAATATGGTCATATTTCCTGGTTCTAGACCTGAGCTCTGGACTAACATGGTCGTATTTCCTGGTTCTAGACCTGAGCACTGGACTAATATTGTCATATTTCCTGGATCTAGTCCTGAGCACTGGACTAATATTGTCATATTTCCTGGTTCTAGTCCTGAGCACTGGACTAATATTGTCATATTTCCTGGTTCTAGACCTGAGCACTGGACTAATATGGTCGTATTTCCTGGTTCTAGACCTGAACACTGGACTAATATGGTCGTATTTCCTGGTTTTACACCTGAGCACTGGACTAATATGGTCGTATTTCCTGGTTCTAGACCTGAGCACTGGACTAATATGGTCGTATTTCCTGGTTTTACACCTGAACACTGGACTAATAAGTTGGTATTTCCTGGTTCTAGACCTGAGCACTGGACTAATATTGTCATATTTCCTGGTTCTAGACCTGAGCTCTGGACTAACATGGTCGTATTTCCTGGTTCTAGACCTGAGCACTGGACTAATATTGTCATATTTCCTGGTTCTAGACCTGAGCACTGGACTAATATGGTCGTAATTCCTGGTTCTAGACCTGAGTACTGGACTAATATGGTCGTATTTCCTGGTTCTAGACCTGAGCAATGGACTAATAAGGTCGTATTTCCTGGTTCCAGACCTGAACACTGGACTAATATATTGGTATTTCCTGGTTCTAGACCTGAGCTCTGGACTAACATGGTCGTATTTCCTGGTTCTAGACCTGAGCACTGGACTAATATTGTCATATTTCCTGGTTCTAGACCTGAGCACTGGACTAATATTGTCATATTTCCTGGTTCCAGACCTTAACACTGGACTAATATGGTCGTCTTTCCTGGTTCTAGACCTTTTGCTCTGGACTAATATGGTCGTATTTCGTGGTTCTAGACCTGAGCACTGGACTAATATTGTCATATTTCCTTGTTTTAGATACGAGCTCTGGACTAATATGGTCGTATTTCCTGGTCCTAGACCTGAGCACTGGACTAATATTGTCATATTTTCTGGTTCTAGACCTGAGCACTGGACTAATATTGTCATGTTTCCTGGTCCTAGACCTGAGCACTGGACTAATATTGTCATATTTCCTGGTTCTAGACCTGAGCACTGGACTAAAATGGTCGTATTTCCTGGGTCTAGTCCTGAGTACTGGACTAATATGGTCGTATTTCCAGGGTCTAGACCTGAGCACTGGACTAATATGGTCGTATTTCCTGGTTCTAGACCTGAGCACTGGACTAATATTGTCATATTTCCTTGTTCTAGACATGAGCTCTGGACTAATATGGTCGTAATTCCTGGTTCCAGACCTGAACACTTGACTAATATGGTCGTATTTCCTGGTTCTTTACCTGAGCTCTGGACGAACATGGTCGTATTTCCTGGTTCTAGACCTGAGCACTGGACTAATATTGTCATATTTCCCTGTTCTAGACCTGAGCACTGGACTAATATTGTCATATTTCCTAGTCCTAGACCTGATTACTGGACTAATATTGTCATATTTCCTGGTTCTAGACCTGAGCACTGGACTAATATGGTCGTAATTCCTGGTTCTAGACCTGAGTACTGGACTAATATGGTCGTATTTCCTGGTTCTAGACCTGAGCAATGGACTAATAAGGTCGTATTTCCTGGTTCCAGACCTGAACACTGGACTAATATATTGGTATTTCCTGGTTCTAGACCTGAGCTCTGGACTAACATGGTCGTATTTCCTGGTTCTAGACCTGAGCACTGGACTAATATTGTCATATTTCCTGGTTCCAGACCTTAACACTGGACTAATATGGTCGTTTTTCCTGGTTCTAGACCTGTGCTCTGGACTAATATGGTCGTATTTCGTGGTTCTAGACCTGAGCACTGGACTAATATTGTCATATTTCCTTGTTTTAGATACGAGCTCTGGACTAATATGGTCGTATTTCCTGGTCCTAGACCTGAGCACTGGACTAATATTGTCATATTTTCTGGTTCTAGACCTGAGCACTGGACTAATATTGTCATGTTTCCTGGTCCTAGACCTGAGCACTGGACTAATATTGTCATATTTCCTGGTTCTAGACCTGAGCACTGGACTAAAATGGTCGTATTTCCTGGGTCTAGTCCTGAGTACTGGACTAATATGGTCGTATTTCCAGGGTCTAGACCTGAGCACTGGACTAATATGGTCGTATTTCCTGGTTCTAGACCTGAGCACTGGACTAATATTGTCATATTTCCTTGTTCTAGACATGAGCTCTGGACTAATATGGTCGTAATTCCTGGTTCCAGACCTGAACACTTGACTAATATGGTCGTATTTCCTGGTTCTTTACCTGAGCTCTGGACGAACATGGTCGTATTTCCTGGTTCTAGACCTGAGCACTGGACTAATATTGTCATATTTCCCTGTTCTAGACCTGAGCACTGGACTAATATTGTCATATTTCCTAGTCCTAGACCTGATTACTGGACTAATATTGTCATATTTCCTGGTTCTAGACCTGAACACTGGACTAATATGGTGGTATTTCCTGGTTCTAGACCTGAGCACTGGACTAATATTTTCATATTTCCTGCTTCTAGACCTGAGCTTTGGACTAATATTGTCATATTTCCTTGTTCTAGACATGAGCTCTGGACTAATATGGTCGTATTTCCTGGTTCTAGACCTTAACACTGGACTAATATGGTCGTATTTCCTGGTTCTAGACCTGAGCACTGGACTAATATGGTTGTATTTCCTGGTTCTAGTCCTTAGCACTGGACTAATATGGTCGTATTTACTGGTTCTAGACCTGAGCACTGGACTAATATGGTCGTATTTCCTGGTTCTAGACCTGAGCACTGGACTAATATGGTCGTATTTCCTGGTTCCAGACCTGAGCACTGGACTAATATGTTCGTATTTCCTGGTTGCAGACCTGAGATCTGGACTAATATGGTCATATTTCCTGGTTCTAGACCTGAGCTCTGGACTAATATGGTCGTATTTCCCGCGTGTAGACCTGAGCTCTGGAATAATATGGTCGTATTTCCTGGTTCTAGACCTGAGCACTGGACTAATATGGTCGTATTTCCTGGTTCTAGACCTGAGCACTGGACTAATGTTGTCATATTTCCTGGTTCTAGACCTGAGCACTGGACTAATATGGTCGTATTTCCTGGTTCTAGACCTGAACACTGGACTAATATGGTCGTATTTCCTGGTTCTAGACCTGAGCACTGGACTAATATGGTCGTATTTCCTGGTTCTATACCTGAACACTGGACTAATATGGTCGTATTTCCTGGTTCTAGACCTGAGCACTGGACTAATATGGTCGTATTTCCTGGTTCTAGTCCTTAGCACTGGACTAATATTGTCATATTTCCTGGTTCTAGACCTGAGCACTGGACTAATATGGTCGTATTTCCTGATTCTAGACCTGAGCACTGGACTAATAAGGTCGTATTTCCTGGTTCCAGACCTGAACACTGGACTAATATGTTGGTATTTCCTGGTTCTAGAGATGAGCACTGGACTAATATTGTCATATTTCCTGGTTCTAGACATGAGCTTTGGACTAATATGGTCGTATTTCCTGGTTCCATACCTGAACACTGGACTAATATTGTCATATTTCCTGGTTCTAGACCTGAGCTCTGGACTAACATGGTCGTATTTCCTGGTTCTAGACCTGAGCACTGGACTAATATTGTCATATTTCCTGGATCTAGTCCTGAGCACTGGACTAATATTTTCATATTTCCTGGTTCTAGTCCTGAGCACTGGACTAATATTGTCATATTTCCTGGTTCTAGACCTGAGCACTGGACTAATATGGTCGTATTTCCTGGTTCTAGACCTGAACACTGGACTAATATGGTCGTATTTCCTGGTTTTACACCTGAGCACTGGACTAATATGGTCGTATTTCCTGGTTCTAGACCTGAGCACTGGACTAATATTGTCATATTTCCTGGTTCTAGACCTGAGCTTTGGACTAATATGGTCGTATTTCCTGGTTCCAGACCTGAACACTGGACTAATATGGTCGTATTTCTTGGTTCTAGACCTGAGCTCTGGACTAACATGGTCATATTTCCTGGTTCTAGACCTGAGCACTGGACTAATATTGTCATATTTCCTGGTTCTAGACCTGAGCTCTGGACTAATATTGTCATATTTCCTGGTTCTAGTCCTTAGCACTGGACTAATATGGTCGTATTTCCTGGTTCTAGACCTGAGCACTGGACTAATATGGTCCTATTTCCTGGTTTCACACCTGAACACTGGACTAATATGTTGGTATTTCCTGGTTCTAGACCTGAGCACTGGACTAATATTGTCATATTTCCTGGTTCTAGACCTGAGCTTTGGACTAATATGGTCGTATTTCCTGGTTCCAGACCTGAACACTGGACTAATATGGTCGTATTTCCTGGTTCTAGACCTGAGATCTGGACTAACATGGTCGTATTTCCTGGTTCTAGACCTGAGCACTGGACTAATATTGTCATATTTCCTGGTTCTAGTCCTGAGCACCGGACTAATATGGTCGTATTTCCTGGTTCTAGACCTGAGCACTGGACTAATATGTTCGTATTTCCTGGTTCTAGTCCTGGGCACTGGACTAATATATGGTCGTATTTCCTGGTTCTAGTCCTTAGCACTGGACTAATATGGTCGTAATTCCTGGTTCTAGACCTGAGAACTGGACTAATATGGTCGTATTTCCTGGTTCTAGACCTGAGCACTGGACTAATATGGTTGTATTTCCTGGTTCTAGTCCTTAGCACTGGACTAATATGGTCGTATTTCCTGGTTCTAGACCTGAGCACTGGACTAATATGGTCGTATTTCCTGGTTCTAGACCTGAGCTCTGGACTAATATGGTCGTACTTCCTGGTTCTAGACCTGAGCACTGGACTAATATGGTCGTATTTCCTGGTTCTAGACCTGAGCACTGGACTAATATGGTCGTATTTCCTGGTTCTAGACCTGAGCACTGGACTAATATGGTCGTATTTCCTGGTTCTAGACCTGAGCACTGGACTAATATGGTCTTATTTCCTGGGTCTAGTCCTGAGCACTGGACTAATATGGTCGTATTTCCTGGTTCTAGTCCTGAGCACTGGACTAATATGGTCGTATTTCCTGGTTCTAGACCTGAACACTGGACTAGAATGGTCGTATTTCCTGGTTCTAGACCTGAGCATTGGACTAATATGGTCGTATTTCCTGGTTCTAGACCTGAACACTGGACTAATATGGTCGTATTTCCTGGTTCTTTACCTGAGCTCTGGACTAACATGGTCGTATTTCCTGGTTCTAGTCCTGAGCACTGGACTAATATTGTCATATTTCCTGGTTCTAGACCTGAGCACTGGACTAATATGGTCGTAATTCCTGGTTCTAGACCTGAGTTCTGGACTAATATGGTCGTATTTCCTGGTTCTAGACCAGAGCAATGGACTAATAAGGTCGTATTTCCTGGTTCCAGACCTGAACACTGGACTAATATATTGGTATTTCCTGGTTCTAGACCTGAGCTCTGGACTAACATGGTCGTATTTCCTGGTTCTAGACCTGAGCACTGGACTAATATTGTCATATTTCCTGGTTCTAGACCTGAGCACTGGACTAATATTGTCATATTTCCTGGTTCCAGACCTTAACACTGGACTAATATGGTCGTCTTTCCTGGTTCTAGACCTGAGCTCTGGACTAACATGGTCGTATTTCCTGGTTCTAGACCTGAGCACTGGACTAATATTGTCATATTTCCTTGTTCTAGAAACTAGCTCTGGACTAATATGGTCGTATTTCCTGGTCCTAGACATGAGCACTGGACTAATATTGTCATATTTCCTGGTTCTAGACCTGAGCACTGGACTAATATTGTCATGTTTCCTGGTCCTAGACCTGAGCACTGGACTAATATTGTCATATTTCCTGGTTCTAGACCTGAGCACTGGACTAATATGGTCGTATTTCCTGGTTCTAGACCTGAGCACTGGACTAATAAGGTCGTATTTCCTGGTTCCAGACCTGAACACTGGACTAATATTGTCATATTTCCTGGTTCTAGACCTGAGCTTTGGACTAATATGGTCGTATTTCCTGGTTCCAGACCTGAACACTGGACTAATATGGTCGTATTTCCTGGTTCTAGACCTGAGCTCTGGACTAACATGGTCGTATTTCCTGGTTCTAGACCTGAGCACTGGACTAATATTGTCATATTTCCTGGTTCTAGACCTGAGCTTTGAACTAATATGGTCGTATTTCCTGGTTCCAGACCTGAGCACTGGACTAATATGGTCGTATTTCCTGGTTCTAGTCCTTAGCACTGGACTAATATGGTCGTAATTCCTGGTTCTAGACCTGAGAACTGGACTAATATGGTCGTATTTCCTGGTTCTAGACCTGAGCACTGGACTAATATGGTTGTATTTCCTGGTTCTAGTCCTTAGCACTGGACTAATATGGTCGTATTTCCTGGTTCTAGACCTGAGCACTGGACTAATATGGTCGTATTTCCTGGTTCTAGACCTGAGCACTGGACTAATATGGTCGTATTTCCTGGTTCTAGACCTGAGCACTGGACTAATATGGTCGTATTTCCTGGTTCTAGACCTGAGCACTGGACTAATATGGTCGTATTTCCTGGTTCTAGACCTGAGCACTGGACTAATATGGTCGTATTTCCTGGTTCTAGACCTGAGCACTGGACTAATATGGTCTTATTTCCTGGGTCTAGTCCTGAGCACTGGATTAATATGGTCGTATTTCCTGGTTCTAGTCCTGAGCACTGGACTAATATGGTCGTATTTCCTGGTTCTAGACCTGAACACTGGACTAGAATGGTCGTATTTCCTGGTTCTAGACCTGAGCACTGGACTATTATGGTCGTATTTCCTGGTTCTAGACCTGAACACTGGACTAATATGGTCGTATTTCCTGGTTCTGGACCTGAGCTCTGGACTAATATGGTCGTATTTCCTGGTTCTAGACCTGAGCACTGGACTAATATGGTCGTATTTCCTGGTTCTAGACCTGAGCACTGGACTAATATGGTTGTATTTCCTGGTTCTAGTCCTGAGCACTGGACTAATATTGTCGTATTTTCTGTTTCTAGTCCTGAGCACTGGACTAATATGGTCGTATTTCCTGGTTCTAGTCCTTAGCACTGGACTAATATGGTCGTAATTCCTGGTTATAGACCTGAGCACTGGACTAATATGGTCGTATTTCCTGGTTCTAGTCCTTAGCACTGGACTAATATGGTCGTAATTCCTGGTTATAGACCTGAGCACTGGACTAATATGGTCGTATTTCCTGGTTCTAGACCTGAGCACTGGACTAATATGGTTGTATTTCCTGGTTCTAGTCCTTAGCACTGGACTAATATGGTCGTATTTCCTGGTTCTAGACCTGAGCACTGGACTAATATGGTCGTATTTCCTGGTTCTAGACCTGAGCACTGGACTAATATGGTCGTATTTACTGGTTCTAGACCTGAGCACTGGACTAATATGGTCGTATTTCCTGGTTTTACACCTGAGCACTGGACTAATATGGTCGTATTTCCTGGTTCTAGACCTGACCACTGGACTAATAAGGTATTATTTCCTGGTTCCAGACCTGAGCACTGGACTAATATGTTCGTATTTCCTGGTTGCAGACCTGAAATCTGGACTAATATGGTCATATTTCCTGGTTCTAGACCTGAGCTCTGGACTAATATGGTCGTATTTCCTGGGTCTAGACTTGAGCTCTGGACTAATATGGTCGTATTTCCTGGTTCTAGACCTGAGCACTGGACTAATATGGTCGTATTTCCTGGTTCTAGACCTGTGCACTGGACTAATATGGTCGTATTTCCTGGTTCCAGACCTGAACACTGGACTAATATGGTCGTATTTCCTGGTTCTAGACCTGGGCTCTGGACTAACATGGTCGTATTTCCTGGTTCTAGACCTGAGCACTGGACTAATATGGTCATATTTCCTGGTTCTAGCCCTGAGCACTGGACTAATGTTGTCTTATTTCCTGGTTCTAGACCTGAGCACTGGACTAATATGGTCGTATTTCCTGGTTCTAGACCTGAACACTGGACCAATATGGTCGTATTTCCTGGTTCTAGACCTGAGCACTGGACTAATATGGTCGTATTTCCTGGTTCTAGACCTGAGCACTGGACTAATATGGTTGTATTTCCTGGTTCTAGTCCTTAGCACTGGACTAATATGGTCGTATTTCCTGGTTCTAGACCTGAGCACTGGACTAATATGGTCGTATTTCCTGGTTCTAGACCTGAGCTCTGGACTAATATGGTCGTACTTCCTGGTTCTAGACCTGAGCACTGGACTAATATGGTCGTATTTCCTGGTTCTAGACCTGAGCACTGGACTAATATGGTCGTATTTCCTGGTTCTAGACCTGAGCACTGGACTAATATGGTCGTATTTCCTGGTTCTAGACCTGAGCACTGGACTAATATGGTCTTATTTCCTGGGTCTAGTCCTGAGCACTGGACTAATATGGTCGTATTTCCTGGTTCTAGTCCTGAGCACTGGACTAATATGGTCGTATTTCCTGGTTCTAGACCTGAACACTGGACTAGAATGGTCGTATTTCCTGGTTCTAGACCTGAGCACTGGACTAATATGGTCGTATTTCCTGGTTCTAGACCTGAACACTGGACTAATATGGTCGTATTTCCTGGTTCTTTACCTGAGCTCTGGACTAACATGGTCGTATTTCCTGGTTCTAGTCCTGAGCACTGGACTAATATTGTCATATTTCCTGGTTCTAGACCTGAGCACTGGACTAATATGGTCGTAATTCCTGGTTCTAGACCTGAGTTCTGGACTAATATGGTCGTATTTCCTGGTTCTAGACCAGAGCAATGGACTAATAAGGTCGTATTTCCTGGTTCCAGACCTGAACACTGGACTAATATATTGGTATTTCCTGGTTCTAGACCTGAGCTCTGGACTAACATGGTCGTATTTCCTGGTTCTAGACCTGAGCACTGGACTAATATTGTCATATTTCCTGGTTCTAGACCTGAGCACTGGACTAATATTGTCATATTTCCTGGTTCCAGACCTTAACACTGGACTAATATGGTCGTCTTTCCTGGTTCTAGACCTGAGCTCTGGACTAACATGGTCGTATTTCCTGGTTCTAGACCTGAGCACTGGACTAATATTGTCATATTTCCTTGTTCTAGATACGAGCTCTGGACTAATATGGTCGTATTTCCTGGTCCTAGACCTGAGCACTGGACTAATATTGTCATATTTCCTGGTTCTAGACCTGAGCACTGGACTAATATTGTCATGTTTCCTGGTCCTAGACCTGAGCACTGGACTAATGTTGTCATATTTCCTGGTTCTAGACCTGAGCACTGGACTAATATGGTCGTATTTCCTGGTTCTAGACCTGAGCACTGGACTAATAAGGTTGTATTTCCTGGTTCCAGACCTGAACACTGGACTAATATGTTGGTATTTCCTGGTTCTAGACCTGAGCACTGGACTAATATTGTCATATTTCCTGGTTCTAGACCTGAGCTTTGGACTAATATGGTCGTATTTCCTGGTTCCAGACCTGAACACTGGACTAATATGGTCGTATTTCCTGGTTCTAGACCTGAGCTCTGGACTAACATGGTCGTATTTCCTGGTTCTAGACCTGAGCACTGGACTAATATTGTCATATTTCCTGGTTCTAGACCTGAGCTTTGAACTAATATGGTCGTATTTCCTGGTTCCAGACCTGAGCACTGGACTAATATGGTCGTATTTCCTGGTTCTAGTCCTTAGCACTGGACTAATATGGTCGTAATTCCTGGTTCTAGACCTGAGAACTGGACTAATATGGTCGTATTTCCTGGTTCTAGACCTGAGCACTGGACTAATATGGTTGTATTTCCTGGTTCTAGTCCTTAGCACTGGACTAATATGGTCGTATTTCCTGGTTCTAGACCTGAGCACTGGACTAATATGGTCGTATTTCCTGGTTCTAGACCTGAGCACTGGACTAATATGGTCGTATTTCCTGGTTCTAGACCTGAGCACTGGACTAATATGGTCGTATTTCCTGGTTCTAGACCTGAGCACTGGACTAATATGGTCGTATTTCCTGGTTCTAGACCTGAGCACTGGACTAATATGGTCGTATTTCCTGGTTCTAGACCTGAGCACTGGACTAATATGGTCTTATTTCCTGGGTCTAGTCCTGAGCACTGGATTAATATGGTCGTATTTCCTGGTTCTAGTCCTGAGCACTGGACTAATATGGTCGTATTTCCTGGTACTAGACCTGAACACTGGACTAGAATGGTCGTATTTCCTGGTTCTAGACCTGAGCACTGGACTAATATGGTCGTATTTCCTGGTTCTAGACCTGAACACTGGACTAATATGGTCGTATTTCCTGGTTCTGGACCTGAGCTCTGGACTAATATGGTCGTATTTCCTGGTTCTAGACCTGAGCACTGGACTAATATGGTCGTATTTCCTGGTTCTAGACCTGAGCACTGGACTAATATGGTTGTATTTCCTGGTTCTAGTCCTGAGCACTGGACTAATATTGTCGTATTTTCTGTTTCTAGTCCTGAGCACTGGACTAATATGGTCGTATTTCCTGGTTCTAGTCCTTAGCACTGGACTAATATGGTCGTAATTCCTGGTTATAGACCTGAGCACTGGACTAATATGGTCGTATTTCCTGGTTCTAGTCCTTAGCACTGGACTAATATGGTCGTAATTCCTGGTTATAGACCTGAGCACTGGACTAATATGGTCGTATTTCCTGGTTCTAGACCTGAGCACTGGACTAATATGGTTGTATTTCCTGGTTCTAGTCCTTAGCACTGGACTAATATGGTCGTATTTCCTGGTTCTAGACCTGAGCACTGGACTAATATGGTCGTATTTCCTGGTTCTAGACCTGAGCACTGGACTAATATGGTCGTATTTACTGGTTCTAGACCTGAGCACTGGACTAATATGGTTGTATTTCCTGGTTCTAGTCCTTAGCACTGGACTAATATGGTCGTATTTCCTGGTTCTAGACCTGAGCACTGGACTAATATGTTCGTATTTCCTGGTTGCAGACCTGAGATCTGGACTAATATGGTCATATTTCCTGGTTCTAGACCTGAGCTCTGGACTAATATGGTCGTATTTCCTGGGTCTAGACTTGAGCTCTGGACTAATATGGTCGTATTTCCTGGTTCTAGACCTGAGCACTGGACTAATATGGTCGTATTTCCTGGTTCTAGACCTGTGCACTGGACTAATATGGTCGTATTTCCTGGTTCCAGACCTGAACACTGGACTAATATGGTCGTATTTCCTGGTTCTAGACCTGGGCTCTGGACTAACATGGTCGTATTTCCTGGTTCTAGACCTGAGCACTGGACTAATATGGTCATATTTCCTGGTTCTAGACCTGAGCACTGGACTAATGTTGTCTTATTTCCTGGTTCTAGACCTGAGCACTGGACTAATATGGTCGTATTTCCTGGTTCTAGACCTGAACACTGGACCAATATGGTCGTATTTCCTGGTTCTAGACCTGAGCACTGGACTAATATGGTCGTATTTCCTGGTTCTACACCTGAACACTGGACTAATATGGTCGTATTTCCTGGTTCTAGACCTGAGCACTGGACTAATATGGTAGTATTTCCTGGTTCTAGACCTGAGCACTGGACTAATATGGTCGTATTTCCTGGTTCCAGACCTGAACACTGGACTAATATGGTCGTATTTCCTGGTTCTAGACCTGGGCTCTGGACTAACATGGTCGTATTTCCTGGTTCTAGACCTGAGCACTGGACTAATATGGTCATATTTCCTGGTTCTAGTCCTGAGCACTGGACTAATATTGTCGTATTTTCTGTTTCTAGTCCTGAGCACTGGACTAATATGGTCGTATTTCCTGGTTATAGACCTGAGCACTGGACTAATATGGTCGTATTTCCTGGTTCTAGTCCTTAGCACTGGACTAATATGGTCGTAATTCCTGGTTATAGACCTGAGCACTGGACTAATATGGTCGTATTTCCTGGGTCTAGACTTGAGCTCTGGACTAATATGGTCGTATTTCCTGGTTCTAGACCTGAGCACTGGACTAATATGGTCGTATTTCCTGGTTCTAGACCTGTGCACTGGACTAATATGGTCGTATTTCCTGGTTCCAGACCTGAACACTGGACTAATATGGTCGTATTTCCTGGTTCTAGACCAGGGCTCTGGACTAACATGGTTGTATTTCCTGGTTCTAGACCTGAGCACTGGACTAATATGGTCATATTTCCTGGTTCTAGACCTGAGCTCTGGACTAATATGGTCGTATTTCCTGGGTCTAGACTTGAGCTCTGGACTAATATGGTCGTATTTCCTGGTTCTAGACCTGAGCACTGGACTAATATGGTCGTATTTCCTGGTTCTAGACCTGTGCACTGGACTAATATGGTCGTATTTCCTGGTTCCAGACCTGAACACTGGACTAATATGGTCGTATTTCCTGGTTCTAGACCTGGGCTCTGGACTAACATGGTCGTATTTCCTGGTTCTAGACCTGAGCACTGGACTAATATGGTCATATTTCCTGGTTCTAGACCTGAGCACTGGACTAATGTTGTCTTATTTCCTGGTTCTAGACCTGAGCACTGGACTAATATGGTCGTATTTCCTGGTTCTAGACCTGAACACTGGACCAATATGGTCGTATTTCCTGGTTCTAGACCTGAGCACTGGACTAATATGGTCGTATTTCCTGGTTCTACACCTGAACACTGGACTAATATGGTCGTATTTCCTGGTTCTAGACCTGAGCACTGGACTAATATGGTAGTATTTCCTGGTTCTAGACCTGAGCACTGGACTAATATGGTCGTATTTCCGGGTTCCAGACCTGAACACTGGACTAATATGGTCGTATTTCCTGGTTCTAGACCTTAACACTGGACTAACATGGTCGTATTTCCTGGTTCTAGACCTGAGCACTGGACTAATATGGTCATATTTCCTGGTTCTAGTCCTGAGCACTGGACTAATATTGTCGTATTTTCTGTTTCTAGTCCTGAGCACTGGACTAATATGGTCGTATTTCCTGGTTATAGACCTGAGCACTGGACTAATATGGTCGTATTTCCTGGTTCTAGTCCTTAGCACTGGACTAATATGGTCGTATTTCCTGGTTCTAGACCTGTGCACTGGACTAATGTGGTCGTATTTCCTGGTTCCAGACCTGAACACTGGACTAATATGGTCGTATTTCCTGGTTCTAGACCTGGGCTCTGGACTAACATGGTCGTATTTCCTGGTTCTAGACCTGAGCACTGGACTAATATGGTCATATTTCCTGGTTCTAGACCTGAGCACTGGACTAATGTTGTCTTATTTCCTGGTTCTAGACCTGAGCACTGGACTAATATGGTCGTATTTCCTGGTTCTAGACCTGAGCACTGGACTAATATGGTCGTATTTCCTGGTTCTAGACCTGAGCACTGGACTAATATGGTCGTATTTCCTGGTTCCAGACCTGAACACTGGACTAATATGGTCGTATTTCCTGGTTCTAGACCTGGGCTCTGGACTAACATGGTCGTATTTCCTGGTTCTAGACCTGAGCACTGGACTAATATGGTCATATTTCCTGGTTCTAGACCTGAGCACTGGACTAATGTTGTTATATTTCCTGGTTCTAGACCCGAGCACTGGACTAATATGGTCGTATTTCCTGGTTCCATACCTGAACACTGGACTAATATGGTCATATTTCCTGGTTCTAGACCTGAGCTCTGGACTAACATGGTCGTATTTCCTGGTTCTAGACCTGAGCACTGGACTAATATTGTCATATTTCCTGGTTCTAGTCCTGAGCACTGGACTAATATTGTCATATTTCCTGGTTCTAGACCTGAGCACTGGACTAATATTGTCATATTTCCTGGTTCTAGACCTAAGCACTGGACTAATATGGTCGTATTTCCTGGTTCTAGACCTGAACACTGGACTAATATGTTGTTATTTCCTGGTTCTAGACCTGAGCACTGGACTAATATGGTCGTATTTCCTGGTTTTACACCTGAACACTGGACTAATATGTTGGTATTTCCTGGTTCTAGACCTGAGCACTGGACTAATATTGTCATACTTCCTGGTTCTAGACCTGAGCTTTGGACTAATATGGTCGTATTTCCTGGTTCCAGACCTGAACACTGGACTAATATGGTCGTATTTCCTGGTTCTAGACCTGAGCACTGGACTAATATTGTCATATAGACATGAGCTCTGGACTAATATGGTCGTAATTCCTGGTTCCAGACCTGAACACTTGACTAATATGGTCGTATTTCCTGGTTCTTTACCTGAGCTCTGGACGAACATGGTCGTATTTCCTGGTTCTAGACCTGAGCACTGGACTAATATTGTCATATTTCCCTGTTCTAGACCTGAGCACTGGACTAATATTGTCATATTTCCTAGTCCTAGACCTGATTACTGGACTAATATTGTCATATTTCCTGGTTCTAGACCTGAACACTGGACTAATATGGTGGTATTTCCTGGTTCTAGACCTGAGCACTGGACTAATATTTTCATATTTCCTGCTTCTAGACCTGAGCTTTGGACTAATATTGTCATATTTCCTTGTTCTAGACATGAGCTCTGGACTAATATGGTCGTATTTCCTGGTTCTAGACCTTAACACTGGACTAATATGGTCGTATTTCCTGGTTCTAGACCTTAACACTGGACTAATATGGTCGTATTTCCTTTTTCTAGACCTGAGCACTGGACTAATATGGTTGTATTTCCTGGTTCTAGTCCTTAGCACTGGACTAATATGGTCGTATTTACTGGTTCTAGACCTGAGCACTGGACTAATATGTTCGTATTTCCTGGTTGCAGACCTGAGATCTGGACTAATATGGTCATATTTCCTGGTTCTAGACCTGAGCTCTGGACTAATATGGTCGTATTTCCCGGGTCTAGACCTGAGCTCTGGAATAATATGGTCGTATTTCCTGGTTCTAGTCCTTAGCACTGGACTAATAAGGTCGTATTTCCTGGTTCTAGACCTGAGCACTGGACTAATAAGGTCGTATTTCCTGGTTCCAGACCTGAACACTGGACTAATATATTGGTATTTCCTGGTTCTAGACCTGAGCTCTGGACTAACATGGTCGTATTTCCTGGTTCTAGACCTGAGCACTGGACTAATATTGTCATATTTCCTGGTTCTAGACCTGAGCACTGGACTAATATTGTCATATTTCCTGGTTCCAGACCTTAACACTGGACTAATATGGTCGTCTTTCCTGGTTCTAGACCTGAGCTCTGGACTAACATGGTCGTATTTCGTGGTTCTAGACCTGAGCACTGGACTAATATTGTCATATTTCCTTGTTCTAGATACGAGCTCTGGACTAATATGGTCGTATTTCCTGGTCCTAGACCTGAGCACTGGACTAATATTGTCATATTTCCTGGTTCTAGACCTGAGCACTGGACTAATATTGTCATGTTTCCTGGTCCTAGACCTGAGCACTGGACTAATATTGTCATATTTCCTGGTTCTAGACCTGAGCACTGGACTAAAATGGTCGTATTTCCTGGGTCTAGTCCTGAGTACTGGACTAATATGGTCGTATTTCCAGGGTCTAGACCTGAGCACTGGACTAATATGGTCGTATTTCCTGGTTCTAGACCTGAGCACTGGACTAATATTGTCATATTTCCCTGTTCTAGACATGAGCTCTGGACTAATATGGTCGTAATTCCTGGTTCCAGACCTGAACACTTGACTAATATAGTCGTATTTCCTGGTTCTTTACCTGAGCTCTGGACGAACATGGTCGTATTTCCTGGTTCTAGACCTGAGCACTGGACTAATATTGTCATATTTCCCTGTTCTAGACCTGAGCACTGGACTAATATTGTCATATTTCCTAGTCCTAGACCTGATTACTGGACTAATATTGTCATATTTCCTGGTTCTAGACCTGAACACTGGACTAATATGGTGGTATTTCCTGGTTCTAGACCTGAGCACTGGACTAATATTGTCATATTTCCTGCTTCTAGACCTGAGCTTTGGACTAATATTGTCATATTTCCTTGTTCTAGACATGAGCTCTGGACTAATATGGTCGTATTTCCTGGTTCTAGACCTTAACACTGGACTAATATGGTCGTATTTCCTGGTTCTAGACCTGAGCACTGGACTAATATGGTTGTATTTCCTGGTTCTAGTCCTTAGCACTGGACTAATATGGTCGTATTTACTGGTTCTAGACCTGAGCACTGGACTAATATGGTCGTATTTCCTGGTTCTAGACCTGAGCACTGGACTAATATGGTCGTATTTCCTGGTTCCAGACCTGAGCACTGGACTAATATGTTCGTATTTCCTGGTTGCAGACCTGAGATCTGGACTAATATGGTCATATTTCCTGGTTCTAGACCTGAGCACTGGACTAATATGGTCGTATTTCCCGGGTCTAGACCTGAGCTCTGGAATAATATGGTCGTATTTCCTGGTTCTAGACCTGAGCACTGGACTAATATGGTCGTATTTCCTGGTTCTAGACCTGAGCACTGGACTAATGTTGTCATATTTCCTGGTTCTAGACCTGAGCACTGGACTAATATGGTCGTATTTCCTGGTTCTAGACCTGAACACTGGACTAATATGGTCGTATTTCCTGGTTCTAGACCTGAGCACTGGACTAATATGGTCGTATTTCCTGGTTCTATACCTGAACACTGGACTAATATGGTCGTATTTCCTGGTTCTAGACCTGAGCACTGGACTAATATGGTCGTATTTCCTGGTTCTAGTCCTTAGCACTGGACTAATATTGTCATATTTCCTGGTTCTAGACCTGAGCACTGGACTAATATGGTCGTATTTCCTGGTTCTAGACCTGAGCACTGGACTAATAAGGTCGTATTTCCTGGTTCCAGACCTGAACACTGGACTAATATGTTGGTATTTCCTGGTTCTAGAGATGAGCACTGGACTAATATTGTCATATTTCCTGGTTCTAGACATGAGCTTTGGACTAATATGGTCGTATTTCCTGGTTCCATACCTGAACACTGGACTAATATGGTCATATTTCCTGGTTCTAGACCTGAGCTCTGGACTAACATGGTCGTATTTCCTGGTTCTAGACCTGAGCACTGGACTAATATTGTCATATTTCCTGGATCTAGTCCTGAGCACTGGACTAATATTGTCATATTTCCTGGTTCTAGTCCTGAGCACTGGACTAATATTGTCATATTTCCTGGTTCTAGACCTGAGCACTGGACTAATATGGTCGTATTTCCTGGTTCTAGACCTGAACACTGGACTAATATGGTCGTATTTCCTGGCTTTACACCTGAGCACTGGACTAATATGGTCGTATTTCCTGGTTCTAGACCTGAGCACTGGACTAATATGGTCGTATTTCCTGGTTTTACACCTGAACACTGGACTAATAAGTTGGTATTTCCTGGTTCTAGACCTGAGCACTGGACTAATATTGTCATATTTCCTGGTTCTAGACCTGAGCACTGGACTAATATGGTCGTATTTACTGGTTCTAGACCTGAGCACTGGACTAATATGGTCATATTTCCTGGTTTTACACCTGAGCACTGGACTAATATGGTCGTATTTCCTGGTTCTAGACCTGACCACTGGACTAATAAGGTATTATTTCCTGGTTCCAGACCTGAGCACTGGACTAATATGTTCGTATTTCCTGGTTGCAGACCTGAGATCTGGACTAATATGGTCATATTTCCTGGTTCTAGACCTGAGCTCTGGACTAATATGGTCGTATTTCCTGGGTCTAGACCTGAGCTCTGGACTAATATGGTCGTATTTCCTGGTTCTAGACCTGAGCACTGGACTAATATGGTCGTATTTCCTGGTTCTAGACCTGTGCACTGGACTAATATGGTCGTATTTCCTGGTTCCAGACCTGAACACTGGACTAATATGGTCGTATTTCCTGGTTCTAGACCTGGGCTCTGGACTAACATGGTCGTATTTCCTGGTTCTAGACCTGAGCACTGGACTAATATGGTCATATTTCCTGGTTCTAGACCTGAGCACTGGACTAATGTTGTTATATTTCCTGGTTCTAGACCCGAGCACTGGACTAATATGGTCGTATTTCCTGGTTCCATACCTGAACACTGGACTAATATGGTCATATTTCCTGGTTCTAGACCTGAGCTCTGGACTAACATGGTCGTATTTCCTGGTTCTAGACCTGAGCACTGGACTAATATTGTCATATTTCCTGGTTCTAGTCCTGAGCACTGGACTAATATTGTCATATTTCCTGGTTCTAGACCTGAGCACTGGACTAATATTGTCATATTTCCTGGTTCTAGACCTAAGCACTGGACTAATATGGTCGTATTTCCTGGTTCTAGACCTGAACACTGGACTAATATGTTGGTATTTCCTGGTTCTAGACCTGAGCACTGGACTAATATGGTCGTATTTCCTGGTTTTACACCTGAACACTGGACTAATATGTTGGTATTTCCTGGTTCTAGACCTGAGCACTGGACTAATATTGTCATACTTCCTGGTTCTAGACCTGAGCTTTGGACTAATATGGTCGTATTTCCTGGTTCCAGACCTGAACACTGGACTAATATGGTCGTATTTCCTGGTTCTAGACCTGAGCACTGGACTAATATTGTCATATTTCCTTGTTCTAGACATGAGCTCTGGACTAATATGGTCGTAATTCCTGGTTCCAGACCTGAACACTTGACTAATATGGTCGTATTTCCTGGTTCTTTACCTGAGCTCTGGACGAACATGGTCGTATTTCCTGGTTCTAGACCTGAGCACTGGACTAATATTGTCATATTTCCCTGTTCTAGACCTGAGCACTGGACTAATATTGTCATATTTCCTAGTCCTAGACCTGATTACTGGACTAATATGGTCGTATTTCTTGGTTCTAGACCTGAGCTCTGGACTAACATGGTCATATTTCCTGGTTCTAGACCTGAGCACTGGACTAATATTGTCATATTTCCTGGTTCTAGACCTGAGCTCTGGACTAACATGGTCATATTTCCTGGTTCTAGACCTGAGCACTGGACTAATATTGTCATATTTCCTGGTTCTAGACCTGAACACTGGACTAATATGGTCGTATTTCCTGGCTTTACACCTGAGCACTGGACTAATATGGTCGTATTTCCTGGTTCTAGACCTGAGCACTGGACTAATATGGTCGTATTTCCTGGTTTTACACCTGAACACTGGACTAATAAGTTGGTATTTCCTGGTTCTAGACCTGAGCACTGGACTAATATTGTCATATTTCCTGGTTCTAGACCTGAGCACTGGACTAATATGGTCGTATTTACTGGTTCTAGACCTGAGCACTGGACTAATATGGTCATATTTCCTGGTTTTACACCTGAGCACTGGACTAATATGGTCGTATTTCCTGGTTCTAGACCTGACCACTGGACTAATAAGGTATTATTTCCTGGTTCCAGACCTGAGCACTGGACTAATATGTTCGTATTTCCTGGTTGCAGACCTGAGATCTGGACTAATATGGTCATATTTCCTGGTTCTAGACCTGAGCTCTGGACTAATATGGTCGTATTTCCTGGGTCTAGACCTGAGCTCTGGACTAATATGGTCGTATTTCCTGGTTCTAGACCTGAGCACTGGACTAATATGGTCGTATTTCCTGGTTCTAGACCTGTGCACTGGACTAATATGGTCGTATTTCCTGGTTCCAGACCTGAACACTGGACTAATATGGTCGTATTTCCTGGTTCTAGACCTGGGCTCTGGACTAACATGGTCGTATTTCCTGGTTCTAGACCTGAGCACTGGACTAATATGGTCATATTTCCTGGTTCTAGACCTGAGCACTGGACTAATGTTGTTATATTTCCTGGTTCTAGACCCGAGCACTGGACTAATATGGTCGTATTTCCTGGTTCCATACCTGAACACTGGACTAATATGGTCATATTTCCTGGTTCTAGACCTGAGCTCTGGACTAACATGGTCGTATTTCCTGGTTCTAGACCTGAGCACTGGACTAATATTGTCATATTTCCTGGTTCTAGTCCTGAGCACTGGACTAATATTGTCATATTTCCTGGTTCTAGACCTGAGCACTGGACTAATATTGTCATATTTCCTGGTTCTAGACCTAAGCACTGGACTAATATGGTCGTATTTCCTGGTTCTAGACCTGAACACTGGACTAATATGTTGGTATTTCCTGGTTCTAGACCTGAGCACTGGACTAATATGGTCGTATTTCCTGGTTTTACACCTGAACACTGGACTAATATGTTGGTATTTCCTGGTTCTAGACCTGAGCACTGGACTAATATTGTCATACTTCCTGGTTCTAGACCTGAGCTTTGGACTAATATGGTCGTATTTCCTGGTTCCAGACCTGAACACTGGACTAATATGGTCGTATTTCCTGGTTCTAGACCTGAGCACTGGACTAATATTGTCATATTTCCTTGTTCTAGACATGAGCTCTGGACTAATATGGTCGTAATTCCTGGTTCCAGACCTGAACACTTGACTAATATGGTCGTATTTCCTGGTTCTTTACCTGAGCTCTGGACGAACATGGTCGTATTTCCTGGTTCTAGACCTGAGCACTGGACTAATATTGTCATATTTCCCTGTTCTAGACCTGAGCACTGGACTAATATTGTCATATTTCCTAGTCCTAGACCTGATTACTGGACTAATATGGTCGTATTTCTTGGTTCTAGACCTGAGCTCTGGACTAACATGGTCATATTTCCTGGTTCTAGACCTGAGCACTGGACTAATATTGTCATATTTCCTGGTTCTAGACCTGAGCTCTGGACTAACATGGTCATATTTCCTGGTTCTAGACCTGAGCACTGGACTAATATTGTCATATTTCCTGGTTCTAGACCTGAGCTCTGGACTAATATTGTCATTTTTCCTGGTTCTAGTCCTTAGCACTGGACTAATATGGTCGTATTTCCTGGTTCTAGACCTGAGCACTGGACTAATATGGTCGTATTTCCTGGTTCTAGACCTGAGCTCTGGACTAATATGGTCGTATTTCCTGGTTCTAGACCTGAGCACTTGACTAATATGGTCGTATTTCCTGGTTCTAGACCTGAGCACTGGACTAATATGGTCGTATTTCCTGGTTCTAGACATGAGCTCTGGACTAATATGGTCGTAATTCCTGGTTCTAGACCTGAGCACTGGGCTAATATGGTTGTATTTCCTGGTTCTAGACCTGAGCACTGGACTAATATGGTTGTATTTCCTGGTTCTAGTCCTTAGCACTGGACTAATATGGTCGTATTTCCTGGTTCTAGACCTGAGCACTGGACTAATATGGTCGTATTTCCTGGTTCTAGACCTGAGCACTGGACTAATATGGTCGTATTTCCTGGTTCTAGACCTGAGCACTGGACTAATATGGTGGTATTTCCTGGTTCTAGACCTGAGCACTGGACTAATATGGTCTTATTTCCTGGTTCTAGACCTGAGCACTGGACTAATATGGTTGTATTTCCTGGTTCTAGTCCTTAGCACTGGACTAATATGAACGTATTTCCTGGTTCTAGACCTGAGCACTGGACTAATATGGTCGTATTTCCTGGTTCTAGACCTGAGCACTGGACTAATATGGTCGTATTTCCTGGTTCTAGACCTGAGCACTGGACTAATATGGTCGTATTTCCTGGTTCTAGACCTGAGCACTGGACTAATATGGTCTTATTTCCTGGTTCTAGACCTGAGCACTGGACTAATATGTTCATATTTCCTGGTTCTAGACCTGAGCACTGGACTAATATGGTCGTATTTCCTGGTTCTAGACCTGAACACTGGACTAATATGTTGGTATTTCCTGGTTCTAGACCTGAGCACTGGACTAATATGGTCGTATTTCCTGGTTTTACACCTGAACACTGGACTAATATGTTGGTGTTTCCTGGTTCTAGACCTGAGCACTGGACTAATATTGTCATATTTCCTGGTTCTAGACCTGAGCTTTGGACTAATATGGTCGTATTTCCTGGTTCCAGACCTGAACACTGGACTAATATTGTCGTATTTCCTGGTTCTAGACCTGAGCACTGGACTAATATTGTCATATTTCCTGGTTCTAGACCTGAGCTTTGGACTAATATGGTCGTATTTCCTGGTTCCAGACCTGAACACTGGACTAATATGTTGGTGTTTCCTGGTTCTAGACCTGAGCACTGGACTAATATTGTCATATTTCCTGGTTCTAGACCTGAGCTTTGGACTAATATGGTCGTATTTCCTGGTTCCAGACCTGAACACTGGACTAATATGTTGGTGTTTCCTGGTTCTAGACCTGAGCACTGGATTAATATTGTCATATTTCCTGGTTCTAGACCTGAGCTTTGGACTAATATGGTTGTATTTCCTGGTTCTAGTCCTTAGCACTGGACTAATATGGTCGTAATTCCTGGTTCTAGACCCGAGCACTGGACTAATATGGTCGTATTTCCTGGTTTTACACCTGAACACTGGACTAATATGTTGGTATTTCCTGGTTCTAGACCTGAGAACTGGACTAATATGGTCGTATTTCCTGGTTCTAGACCTGAGCACTGGACTAATATGGTCGTAATTCCTGGTTCTAGACCCGAGCACTGGACTAATATGGTCGTATTTCCTGGTTTTACACCTGAACACTGGACTAATATGTTGGTATTTCCTGGTTCTAGACCTGAGAACTGGACTAATATGGTCGTATTTCCTGGTTCTAGACCTGAGCACTGGACTAATATCGTCTTATTTCCTGGGTCTAGTCCTGAGCACTGGACTAATATGGTCGTATTTCCTGGTTCTAGTCCTGAGCACTGGACTAATATGGTCGTATTTCCTGGTTCTAGACATGAACACTGGACTAGAATGGTCGTATTTCCTGGTTCTAGACCTGAGCACTGGACTAATATGGTCGTATTTCCTGGTTCTAGACCTGAACACTGGACTAATATGGTCGTATTTCCTGGTTCTTTACCTAAGCTCTGGACTAACATGGTCGTATTTCCTGGTTCTAGACCTGAGCACTGGACTAATATTGTCATATTTCCTGGTTCTAGACCTGAGCACTGGCCTAATATGGTCGTAATTCCTGGTTCTAGACCTGAGTACTGGACTAATATGGTCGTATTTCCTGGTTCTAGACCTGAGCAATGGACTAATAAGGTCGTATTTCCTGGTTCCAGACCTGAACACTGGACTAATATATTGGTATTTCCTGGTTCTAGACCTGAGCTCTGGACTAACATGGTCGTATTTCCTGGTTCTAGACCTGAGCACTGGACTAATATTGTCATATTTCCTGGGTCTAGACCTGAGCACTGGACTAATATTGTCATATTTCCTGGTTCCAGACCTTAACACTGGACTAATACGGTCGTCTTTCCTGGTTCTAGACCTGAGCTCTGGACTAACATGGTCGTATTTCGTGGTTCTAGACCTGAGCACTGGACTAATATTGTCATATTTCCTTGTTCTAGATACGAGCTCTGGACTAATATGGTCGTATTTCCTGGTCCTAGACCTGAGCACTGGACTAATATTGTCATATTTCCTGGTTCTAGACCTGAGCACTGGACTAATATTGTCATGTTTCCTGGTCCTAGACCTGAGCACTGGACTAATATTGTCATATTTCCTGGTTCTAGACCTGAGCACTGGACTAATATGGTCGTATTTCCTGGTTCTAGACCTGAGCACTGGACTAATATGGTCTTATTTCCTGGTTCTAGACCTGAGCACTGGACTAATATGTTCATTTTTCCTGGTTCTAGACCTGAGCACTGGACTAATATGGTCGTATTTCCTGGTTCTAACCCTGAACACTGGACTAATATGTTGGTATTTCCTGGTTCTAGACCTGAGCACTGGACTAATATGGTCGTATTTCCTGGTTTTACACCTGAACACTGGACTAATATGTTGGTGTTTCCTGGTTCTAGACCTGAGCACTGGACTAATATTGTCATATTTCCTGGTTCTAGACCTGATCTTTGGACTAATATGGTCGTATTTCCTGGTTCCAGACCTGAACACTGGACTAATATGGTCGTATTTCCTGGTTCTAGACCTGAGCTCTGGACTAACATGGTCGTATTTCCTGGTTCTAGACCTGAGCACTGGACTAATATCGTCTTATTTCCTGGGTCTAGTCCTGAGCACTGGACTAATATGGTCGTATTTCCTGGTTCTAGTCCTGAGCACTGGACTAATATGGTCGTATTTCCTGGTTCTAGACATGAACACTATACTAGAATGGTCGTATTTCCTGGTTCTAGACCTGAGCACTGGACTAATATGGTCGTATTTCCTGGTTCTAGACCTGAACACTGGACTAATATGGTCGTATTTCCTGGTTCTTTACCTAAGCTCTGGACTAACATGGTCGTATTTCCTGGTTCTAGACCTGAGCACTGCACTAATATTGTCATATTTCCTGGTTCTAGACCTGAGCACTGGACTAATATGGTCGTAATTCCTGGTTCTAGACCTGAGTACAGGACTAATATGGTCGTTTTTCCTGGTTCTAGACCTGAGCAATGGACTAATAAGGTCGTATTTCCTGGTTCCAGACCTGAACACTTGACTAATATATTGGTATTTCCTGGTTCTGGACCTGAGCTCTGGACTAACATGGTCGTATTTCCTGGTTCTAGACCTGAGCACTGGACTAATATTGTCATATTTCCTGGGTCTAGACCTGAGCACTGGACTAATATTGTCATATTTCCTGGTTCCAGACCTTAACACTGGACTAATACGGTCGTCTTTCCTGGTTCTAGACCTGAGCTCTGGACTAACATGGTCGTAATTCGTGGTTCTAGACCTGAGCACTGGACTAATATTGTCATATTTCCTTGTTCTAGATACGAGCTCTGGACTAATATGGTCGTATTTCCTGGTCCTAGACCTGAGCACTGGACTAATATTGTCATATTTCCTGGTTCTAGACCTGAGCACTGGACTAATATTGTCATGTTTCCTGGTCCTAGACCTGAGCACTGGACTAATATTGTCATATTTCCTGGTTCTAGACCTGAGAACTGGACTAATATGGTCGTATTTCCTGGTTCTAGACCTGAGCACTGGACTAATATGGTCTTATTTCCTGGTTCTAGACCTGAGCACTGGACTAATATGTTCATATTTCCTGGTTCTAGACCTGAGCACTGGACTAATATGGTCGTATTTCCTGGTTCTAGACCTGAACACTGGACTAATATGTTGGTATTTCCTGGTTCTAGACCTGAGCACTGGACTAATATGGTCGTATTTCCTGGTTCCAGACCTGAACACTGGACTAATATGTTGGTGTTTCCTGGTTCTAGACCTGAGCACTGGACTAATATTGTCATATTTCCTGGTTCTAGACCTGAGCTTTGGACTAATATGGTCGTATTTCCTGGTTCCAGACCTGAACACTGGACTAATATGGTCGTATTTCCTGGTTCTAGACCTGAGCTCTGGACTAACATGGTCGTATTTCCTGGTTCTAGACCTGAGCACTGGACTAATATTGTCATATTTCCTGGTTCTAGACCTGAGCTCTGGACTAATATTGTAATATTTCCTGGTTCTAGTCCTGAGCACCGGACTAATATGGTCGTATTTCCTGGTTCTTTACCTGAGCACTGGACTAATATGTTCGTATTTCCTGGTTCTAGTCTTTAGCACTGGACTAATATGGTCGTATTTCCTGGTTCTAGTCCTGAGCACTGGACTAATATGGTCGTATTTCCTGGTTCTAGTCCTTAGCACTGGACTAATATGGTCGTAATTCCTGGTTCTAGACCTGAGAACTGGACTAATATGGTCGTATTTCCTGGTTCTAGACCTTAGAACTGGACTAATATGGTTGTATTTCCTGAATCTAGTCCTTAGCACTGGACTAATATGGTCGTAATTCCTGGTTCTAGACCCGAGCACTGGACTAATATGGTCGTATTTCCTGGTTTTACACCTGAACACTGGACTAATATGTTGGTATTTCCTGGTTCTTGACCTGAGCACTGGACTAATATGGTCGTATTTCCTGGTTCTAGACCTGAGCACTGGACTAATATCGTCATATTTCCTGGGTCTAGTCCTGAGCACTGGACTAATATGGTCGTATTTCCTGGTTCTAGTCCTGAGCACTGGACTAATATGGTCGTATTTCCTGGTTCTAAACATGAACACTGGACTAGAATGGTCGTATTTCCTGGTTCTAGACCTGAGCACTGGACTAATATGGTCGTATTTCCTGGTTCTAGACCTGAACACTGGACTAATATGGTCGTATTTCCTGGTTCTTTACCTAAGCTCTGGACTAACATGGTCGTATTTCCTGGTTCTAGACCTGAGCACTGGACTAATATTGTCATATTTCCTGGTTCTAGACCTGAGCACTGGACTAATATGGTCGTAATTCCTGGTTCTAGACCTGAGTACTGGACTAATATGGTCGTATTTCCTGGTTCTAGACCTGAGCAATGGACTAATAAGGTCGTATTTCCTGGTTCCAGACCTGAACACTGGACTAATATATTGGTATTTCCTGGTTCTAGACCTGAGCTCTGGACTAACATGGTCGTATTTCCTGGTTCTAGACCTGAGCACTGGACTAATATTGTCATATTTCCTGGGTCTAGACCTGAGCACTGGACTAATATTGTCATATTTCCTGGTTCCAGACCTTAACACTGGACTAATACGGTTTTCTTTCCTGGTTCTAGACCTGAGCTCTGGACTAACATGGTCGTATTTCGTGGTTCTAGACCTGAGCACTGGACTAATATTGTCATATTTCCTTGTTCTAGATACGAGCTCTGGACTAATATGGTCGTATTTCCTGGTCCTAGACCTGAGCACTGGACTAATATTGTCATATTTCCTGGTTCTAGACCTGAGCACTGGACTAATATTGTCATGTTTCCTGGTCCTAGACCTTAGCACTGGACTAATATTGTCATATTTCCTGGTTCTAGACCTGAGCACTGGACTAAAATGGTCGTATTTCCTGGTTCTAGACCTGAGCACTGGACTAATAAGGTCGTATTTCCTGGTTCCAGACCTGAACACTGGACTAATATGTTCGTATTTCCTGGTTGTAGACCTGAGATCTGGACTAATATGTTCGTATTTCCTGGTTCTAGACCTGAGCTCTGGACTAATATGGTCGTATTTCCCGGGTCTAGACCTAAGCTCTGGAATAATATGGTCGTATTTCCTGGGTCTAGACCTGAGCACTGGACTAATATGGTCGTATTTCCTGGTTCTAGACCTGAGCACTGGACTAATATGGTCGTATTTCCTGGTTCCAGACCTGAACACTGGACTAATATGGTCGTATTTCCTGGTTCTAGACCTGGGCTCTGGACTAACATGATCGTATTTCCTGGTTCTAGACCTGAGCACTGGACTAATATGGTCATATTTCCTGGTTCTAGACCTGAGCACTGGACTAATGTTGTCATATTTCCTGGTTTTAGACCTGAGCACTGGACTAATATGGTCGTATTTCCTGGTTCTAGACCTGAACACTGGACTATTATGGTCGTATTTCCTGGTTCTAGACCTGAGCACTGGACTAATATGGTCGTATTTCCTGGTTCTATACCTGAACACTGGACTAATATGGTCGTATTTCCTGGTTCTAGACCTGAGCACTGGACTAATATGGTCGTATTTCCTGGTTCTAGTCCTTAGCACTGGACTAATATTGTCATATTTCCTGGTTCTAGACCTGAGCACTGGACTAATATCGTCGTATTTCCTGGTTCTAGACCTGAGCACTGGACTAATAAGGTCGTATTTCCTGGTTCCAGACCTGAACACTGGACTAGTATGTTGGTATTTCCTGGTTCTAGAGATGAGCACTGGACTAATATTGTCATATTTCCTGGTTCTAGACCTGAGCTTTGGACTAATATGGTCGTATTTCCTGGTTCCATACCTGAACACTGGACTAATATGGTCATATTTCCTGGTTCTAGACCTGAGCTCTGGACTAGCATGGTCGTTTTTCCTGGTTCTAGACTTTAGAACTGGACTAATATTGTCATATTTCCTGGTTCTAGTCCTGAGCACTGGACTAATATTGTCATATTTCCTGGTTCTAGACCTGAGCACTGGACTAATATTGTCATATTTCTGGTTCTAGACCTGAGCACTGGACTAATATGGTCGTATTTCCTGGTTCTAGACCTGAACACTGGACTAATATGTTGGTATTTCCTGGTTCTAGACCTGAGCACTGGACTAATATGGTCATATTTCCTGGTTTTACACCTGAACACTCGACTAATATGTTGGTATTTCCTGGTTCTAGACCTGAGCACTGGACTAATATTGTCATATTTCCTGGTTCTAGACCTGAGCTTTGGACTAATATGGTCGTATTTCCTGGTTCCAGACCTGAACACTGGACTAATATGGTCGTATTTCTTGGTTCTAGACCTGAGCTCTGGACTAACATGGTCATATTTCCTGGTTCTAGACCTGAGCACTGGACTAATATTGTCATATTTCCTGGTTCTAGACCTGAGCTCTGGACTAACATTGTCATATTTCCTGGTTCTAGTCCTTAGCACTGGACTAATATGGTCGTATTTCCTGGTTCTAGACCTGAGCACTGGACTAATATGGTCGTATTTCCTGGTTCTAGACCTGAGCTCTGGACTAATATGGTCGTATTTCCTGGTTCTAGACCTGAGCACTTGACTAATATGGTCGTATTTCCTGGTTCTAGACCTGAGCACTGGACTAATATGGTCGTATTTCCTGGTTCTAGACCTGAGCTCTGGACTAATATGGTCGTAATTCCTGGTTCTAGACCTGAGAACTGGACTAATATGGTCGTATTTCCTGGTTCTAGACCTGAGCACTGGACTAATATGGTCGTATTTCCTGGTTCTAGACCCGAGCACTGGACTAATATGGTCGTATTTCCTGGTTCTAGACCTGAGCTCTGGACTAATATGGTCGTATTTCCTGGTTCTAGACCTGAGCACTGGACTAATATGGTCGTATTTCCTGGTTCTAGACCTGAGCACTGGACTAATATGGTCGTATTTCCTGGTTCTAGACCTGAGCACTGGACTAATATGGTCTTATTTCCTGGTTCTAGACCTGAGCACTGGACTAATATGTTCATATTTCCTGGTTCTAGACCTGAGCACTGGACTAATATGGTCGTATTTCCTGGTTCTAGACCTGAACACTGGACTAATATGTTGGTATTTCCTGGTTCTAGACCTGAGCACTGGACTAATATGGTCGTATTTCCTGGTTTTACACCTGAACACTGGACTAATATGTTGGTGTTTCCTGGTTCTAGACCTGAGCACTGGACTAATATTGTCATATTTCCTGGTTCTAGACCTGAGCTTTGGACTAATATGGTCGTATTTCCTGGTTCCAGACCAGAACACTGGACTAATATGGTCGTATTTCCTGGTTCTAGACCTGAGCTCTGGACTAACATTGTCGTATTTCCTGGTTCTAGACCTGAGCACTGGACTAATATTTTAATATTTCCTGGTTCTAGTCCTGAGCACCGGACTAATATGGTCGTATTTCCTGGTTCTAGACCTGAGCACTGGACTAATATGTTCGTATTTCCTGGTTCTAGTCTTTAGCACTGGACTAATATGGTCGTATTTCCTGGTTGTAGTCCTGAGCACTGGACTAATATTGTCGTATTTTCTGGTTCTAGTCCTGAGCACTGGACTAATATGGTCGTATTTCCTGGTTCTAGTCCTGAGCACTGGACTAATATGGTCGTATTTCCTGGTTCTAGTCCTGAACACTGGACTAGAATGGTCGTATTTCCTGGTTCTAGACCTGAGCACTGGACTAATATGGTCGTATTTCCTGGTTCTAGACCTGAACACTGGACTAATATGGTCGTATTTCCTGGTTCTTTACCTGAGCTCTGGACTAACATGGTCGTATTTCCTGGTTCTAGTCCTGAGCACTGGACTAATATTGTCATATTTCCTGGTTCTAGACCTGAGCACTGGACTAATATGGTCGTAATTCCTGGTTCTAGACCTGAGTACTGGACTAATATGGTCGTATTTCCTGGTTCTAGACCAGAGCAATGGACTAATAAGGTCGTATTTCCTGGTTCCAGACCTGAACACTGGACTAATATATTGGTATTTCCTGGTTCTAGACTTGAGCTCTGGACTAACATGGTCGTATTTCCTGGTTCTAGACCTGAGCACTGGACTAATATTGTCATATTTCCTGGTTCTAGACCTGAGCACTGGACTAATATTGTCATATTTCCTGGTTCCAGACCTTAACACTGGACTAATATGGTCGTCTTTCCTGGTTCTAGACCTGAGCTCTGGACTAACATGGTCGTATTTCCTGGTTCTAGACCTGAGCACTGGACTAATATTGTCATATTTCCTTGTTCTAGATACGAGCTCTGGACTAATATGGTCGTATTTCCTGGTCCTAGACCTGAGCACTGGACTAATATTGTCATATTTCCTGGATCTAGACCTGAGCACTGGACTAATATTGTCATGTTTCCTGGTCCTAGACCTGAGCACTGGACTAATATTGTCATATTTCCTGGTTCTAGACCTGAGCACTGGACTAATATGGTCGTATTTCCTGGTTCTAGACCTGAGCACTGGACTAATAAGGTCGTATTTCCTGGTTCCAGACCTGAACACTGGACTAATATGTTGGTATTTCCTAGTTCTAGACCTGAGCACTGGACTAATATTGTCATATTTCCTGGTTCTAGACCTGAGCACTGGACTAATATGGTCGTATTTCCTGGTTCCAGACCTGAACACTGGACTAATATGGTCGTATTTCCTGGTTCTAGACCTGAGCTCTGGACTAACATGGTCGTATTTCCTGGTTCTAGACCTGAGCACTGGACTAATATTGTCATATTTCCTGGTTCTAGACCTGAGCTTTGGACTAATATGGTCGTATTTCCTGGTTCCAGACCTGAGCACTGGACTAATATGGTCGTATTTCCTGGTTCTAGTCCTTAGCACTGGACTAATATGGTCGTAATTCCTGGTTCTAGACCCGAGCACTGGACTAATATGGTCGTATTTCCTGGTTCTAGACCTGAGCACTGGACTAATATGGTTGTATTTCCTGGTTCTAGTCCTTAGCACTGGACTAATATGGTCGTATTTCCTGGTTCTAGACCTGAGCACTGGACTAATATGGTCGTATTTCCTGGTTCTAGACCTGAGCACTGGACTAATATGGTCGTATTTACTGGTTCTAGACCTGAGCACTGGACTAATATGGTCGTATTTCCTGGTTTTAGACCTGACCACTGGACTAATATGGTCGTATTTCCTGGTTCTAGACCTGACCACTGGACTAATAAGGTATTATTTCCTGGTTCCAGACCTGAGCACTGGACTAATATGTTCGTATTTCCTGGTTGCAGACCTGAGATCTGGACTAATATGGTCATATTTCCTGGTTCTAGACCTGAGCTCTGGACTAATATGGTCGTATTTCCTGGGTCTAGACCTGAGCTCTGGACTAATATGGTCGTATTTCCTGGTTCTAGACCTGAGTACTGGACTAATATGGTCGTATATCCTGGTTCTGGACCTGAGCAATGGACTAATAAGGTCGTATTTCCTGGTTGCAGACCTGAACACTGGACTAATATATTGGTATTTCCTGGTTCTAGACCTGAGCTCTGGAATAATATGGTCGTATTTCCTGGGTCTAGACCTGAGCACTGGACTAATATGGTCGTATTTCCTGGTTCTAGACCTGAGCACTGGACTAATATTGTCATATTTCCTGGTTCTAGACCTGAGCACTGGACTAATATGGTCGTATTTCCTGGTTCCAGACCTGAACACTGGACTAATATGGTCGTATTTCCTGGTTCTAGTCCTGGGCTCTGGACTAACATGGTCGTATTTCCTGGTTCTAGACCTGAGCACTGGACTAATATGGTCATATTTCCTGGTTCTAGACCTGAGCACTGGACTAATGTTGTCATATTTCCTGGTTTTAGACCTGAGCACTGGACTAATATGGTCGTATTTCCTGGTTCTAGACCTGAACACTGGACTATTATGGTCGTATTTCCTGGTTCTAGACCTGAGCACTGGACTAATATGGTCGTATTTCCTGGTTCTATACCTGAACACTGGACTAATATGGTCGTATTTCCTGGTTCTAGTCCTTAGCACTGGACTAATGTTGTCATATTTCCTGGTTTTAGACCTGAGCACTGGACTAATATGGTCGTATTTCCTGGTTCTAGACCTGAACACTGGACTATTATGGTCGTATTTCCTGGTTCTAGACCTGAGCACTGGACTAATATGGTCGTATTTCCTGGTTCTAGACCTGAGCACTGGACTAATAAGGTCGTATTTCCTGGTTCCAGACCTGAACACTGGACTAGTATGTTGGTATTTCCTGGTTCTAGAGATGAGCACTGGACTAATATTGTCATATTTCCTGGTTCTAGACCTGAGCTTTGGACTAATATGGTCGTATTTCCTGGTTCCATACCTGAACACTGGACTAATATGGTCATATTTCCTGGTTCTAGACCTGAGCTCTGGACTAACATGGTCGTTTTTCCTGGTTCTAGACTTTAGAACTGGACTAATATTGTCATATTTCCTGGTTCTAGTCCTGAGCACTGGACTAATATTGTCATATTTCCTGGTTCTAGACCTGAGCACTGGACTAATATTGTCATATTTCTGGTTCTAGACCTGAGCACTGGACTAATATGGTCGTATTTCCTGGTTCTAGACCTGAACACTGGACTAATATGTTGGTATTTCCTGGTTCTAGACCTGAGCACTGGACTAATATGGTCATATTTCCTGGTTTTACACCTGAACACTCGACTAATATGTTGGTATTTCCTGGTTCTAGACCTGAGCACTGGACTAATATTGTCATATTTCCTGGTTCTAGACCTGAGCTTTGGACTAATATGGTCGTATTTCCTGGTTCCAGACCTGAACACTGGACTAATATGGTCGTATTTCTTGGTTCTAGACCTGAGCTCTGGACTAACATGGTCATATTTCCTGGTTCTAGACCTGAGCACTGGACTAATATTGTCATATTTCCTGGTTCTAGACCTGAGCTCTGGACTAACATTGTCATATTTCCTGGTTCTAGTCCTTAGCACTGGACTAATATGGTCGTATTTCCTGGTTCTAGACCTGAGCACTGGACTAATATGGTCGTATTTCCTGGTTCTAGACCTGAGCTCTGGACTAATATGGTCGTATTTCCTGGTTCTAGACCTGAGCACTTGACTAATATGGTCGTATTTCCTGGTTCTAGACCTGAGCACTGGACTAATATGGTCGTATTTCCTGGTTCTAGACCTGAGCTCTGGACTAATATGGTCGTAATTCCTGGTTCTAGACCTGAGAACTGGACTAATATGGTCGTATTTCCTGGTTCTAGACCTGAGCACTGGACTAATATGGTTGTATTTCCTGGTTCTAGTCCTTAGCACTGGACTAATATGGTCGTATTTCCTGGTTCTAGACCCGAGCACTGGACTAATATGGTCGTATTTCCTGGTTCTAGACCTGAGCTCTGGACTAATATGGTCGTATTTCCTGGTTCTAGACCTGAGCACTGGACTAATATGGTCGTATTTCCTGGTTCTAGACCAAAGCACTGGACTAATATGGTCGTATTTCCTGGTTCTAGACCTGAGCACTGGACTAATATGGTCTTATTTCCTGGTTCTAGACCTGAGCACTGGACTAATATGTTCATATTTCCTGGTTCTAGACCTGAGCACTGGACTAATATGGTCGTATTTCCTGGTTCTAGACCTGAACACTGGACTAATATGTTGGTATTTCCTGGTTCTAGACCTGAGCACTGGACTAATATGGTCGTATTTCCTGGTATTACACCTGAACACTGGACTAATATGTTGGTGTTTCCTGGTTCTAGACCTGAGCACTGGACTAATATTGTCATATTTCCTGGTTCTAGACCTGAGCTTTGGACTAATATGGTCGTATTTCCTGGTTCCAGACCAGAACACTGGACTAATATGGTCGTATTTCCTGGTTCTAGACCTGAGCTCTGGACTAACATTGTCGTATTTCCTGGTTCTAGACCTGAGCACTGGACTAATATTTTAATATTTCCTGGTTCTAGTCCTGAGCACCGGACTAATATGGTCGTATTTCCTGGTTCTAGACCTGAGCACTGGACTAATATGTTCGTATTTCCTGGTTCTAGTCTTTAGCACTGGACTAATATGGTCGTATTTCCTGGTTGTAGTCCTGAGCACTGGACTAATATTGTCGTATTTTCTGGTTCTAGTCCTGAGCACTGGACTAATATGGTCGTATTTCCTGGTTCTAGTCCTGAGCACTGGACTAATATGGTCGTATTTCCTGGTTCTAGTCCTGAACACTGGACTAGAATGGTCGTATTTCCTGGTTCTAGACCTGAGCACTGGACTAATATGGTCGTATTTCCTGGTTCTAGACCTGAACACTGGACTAATATGGTCGTATTTCCTGGTTCTTTACCTGAGCTCTGGACTAACATGGTCGTATTTCCTGGTTCTAGTCCTGAGCACTGGACTAATATTGTCATATTTCCTGGTTCTAGACCTGAGCACTGGACTAATATGGTCGTAATTCCTGGTTCTAGACCTGAGTACTGGACTAATATGGTCGTATTTCCTGGTTCTAGACCAGAGCAATGGACTAATAAGGTCGTATTTCCTGGTTCCAGACCTGAACACTGGACAAATATATTGGTATTTCCTGGTTCTAGACTTGAGCTCTGGACTAACATGGTCGTATTTCCTGGTTCTAGACCTGAGCACTGGACTAATATTGTCATATTTCCTGGTTCTAGACCTGAGCACTGGACTAATATTGTCATATTTCCTGGTTCCAGACCTTAACACTGGACTAATATGGTCGTCTTTCCTGGTTCTAGACCTGAGCTCTGGACTAACATGGTCGTATTTCCTGGTTCTAGACCTGAGCACTGGACTAATATTGTCATATTTCCTTGTTCTAGATACGAGCTCTGGACTAATATGGTCGTATTTCCTGGTCCTAGACCTGAGCACTGGACTAATATTGTCATATTTCCTGGTTCTAGACCTGAGCACTGGACTAATATTGTCATGTTTCCTGGTCCTAGACCTGAGCACTGGACTAATATTGTTCATATTTCCTGGTTCTAGACCTGAGCACTGGACTAATATGGTCGTATTTCCTGGTTCTAGACCTGAGCACTGGACTAATAAGGTCGTATTTCCTGGTTCCAGACCTGAACACTGGACTAATATGTTGGTATTTCCTGGTTCTAGACCTGAGCACTGGACTAATATTGTCATATTTCCTGGTTCTAGACCTGAGCACTGGACTAATATGGTCGTATTTCCTGGTTCCAGACCTGAACACTGGACTAATATGGTCGTATTCCCTGGTTCTAGACCTGAGCTCTGGACTAACATGGTCGTATTTCCTGGTTCTAGACCTGAGCACTGGACTAATATTGTCATATTTTCCTGGTTCTAGACCTGAGCTTTGGACTAATATGGTCGTATTTCCTGGTTCCAGACCTGAGCACTGGACTAATATGGTCGTATTTCCTGGTTCTAGTCCTTAGCACTGGACTAATATGGTCGTAATTCCTGGTTCTAGACCCGAGCACTGGACTAATATGGTCGTATTTCCTGGTTCTAGACCTGAGCACTGGACTAATATGGTTGTATTTCCTGGTTCTAGTCCTTAGCACTGGACTAATATGGTCGTATTTCCTGGTTCTAGACCTGAGCACTGGACTAATATGGTCGTTTCCTGGTTCTAGACCTGAGCACTGGACTAATATGGTCGTATTTACTGGTTCTAGACCTGAGCACTGGACTAATATGGTCGTATTTCCTGGTTTTAGACCTGACCACTGGACTAATATGGTCGTATTTCCTGGTTCTAGACCTGACCACTGGACTAATAAGGTATTATTTCCTGGTTCCAGACCTGAGCACTGGACTAATATGTTCGTATTTCCTGGTTGCAGACCTGAGATCTGGACTAATATGGTCATATTTCCTGGTTCTAGACCTGAGCTCTGGACTAATATGGTCGTATTTCCTGGGTCTAGACCTGAGCTCTGGACTAATATGGTCGTATTTCCTGGTTCTAGACCTGAGCACTGGACTAATATGGTCGTAATTCCTGGTTCTAGACCTGAGTACTGGACTAATATGGTCGTATATCCTGGTTCTGGACCTGAGCAATGGACTAATAAGGTCGTATTTCCTGGTTGCAGACCTGAACACTGGACTAATATATTGGTATTTCCTGGTTCTAGACCTGAGCTCTGGACTAACATGGTCGTATTTCCTGGTTCTAGACCTGAGCACTGGACTAATATTGTCATATTTCCTGGGTCTAGACCTGAGCACTGGACTAATATTGTCATATTTCCTTGTTCTAGATACGAGCTCTGGACTAATATGGTCGTATTTCCTGGTCCTAGACCTGAGCTCTGGACTAACATGGTCGTATTTCGTGGTTCTAGACCTGAGCACTGGACTAATATTGTCATATTTCCTTGTTCTAGATACGAGCTCTGGACTAATATGGTCGTATTTCCTGGTCCTAGACCTGAGCACTGGACTAATATTGTCATATTTCCTGGTTCTAGACCTGAGCACTGGACTAATATTGTCATGTTTCCTGGTCCTAGACCTGAGCATTGGACTAATATTGTCATATTTCCTGGTTCTAGACCTGAGCACTGGACTAAAATGGTCGTATTTCCTGGTTCTAGACCTGAGCACTGGACTAATAAGGTCGTATTTCCTGGTTCCAGACCTGAACACTGGACTTATATGTTGGTATTTCCTGGTTCTAGACCTGAGCACTGGACTAATATTGTCATATTTCCTGGTTCTAGACCTGAACACTGGACTAATATGGTCGTATTTCCTGGGTCTAGTCCTGAGCTCTGGACTAACATGGTCGTATTTCGTGGTTCTAGACCTGAGCACTGGACTAATATTGTCATATTTCCTTGTTCTAGATACGAGCTCTGGACTAATATGGTCGTATTTCCTGGTCCTAGACCTGAGCACTGGACTAATATTGTCATATTTCCTGGTTCTAGACCTGAGCACTGGACTAATATTGTCATGTTTCCTGGTCCTAGACCTGAGCATTGGACTAATATTGTCATATTTCCTGGTTCTAGACCTGAGCACTGGACTAAAATGGTCGTATTTCCTGGTTCTAGACCTGAGCACTGGACTAATAAGGTCGTATTTCCTGGTTCCAGACCTGAACACTGGACTTATATGTTGGTATTTCCTGGTTCTAGACCTGAGCACTGGACTAATATTGTCATATTTCCTGGTTCTAGACCTGAACACTGGACTAATATGGTCGTATTTCCTGGGTCTAGTCCTGAGTACTGGACTAATATGGTCGTATTCCCAGGGTCTAGACCTGAGCACTGGACTAATATGGTCGTATTTCCTGGTTCTAGACCTGAGCACTGGACTAATATTGTCATATTTCCTTGTTCTAGACATGAGCTCTGGACTAATATGGTCGTAATTCCTGGTTCCAGACCTGAACACTTGACTAATATGGTCGTATTTCCTGGTTCTTTACCTGAGCTCTGGACGAACATGGTCGTATTTCCTGGTTCTAGACCTGAGCACTGGACTAATATTGTCATATTTCCTGGTTCTAGACCTGAGCACTGGACTAATATTGTCATATTTCCTGGTCCTAGACCTGATTACTGGACTAATATTGTCATATTTCCTGGTTCTAGACCTGAACACTGGACTAATATGGTGGTATTTCCTGGTTCTAGACCTGAGCACTGGACTAATATTGTCATATTTCCTGGTTCTAGACCTGAGCACTGGACTAATATGGTCGTATTTCCTGGTTCCAGACCTGAACACTGGACTAATATGGTCGTATTTCCTGGTTCTAGACCTGAGCTCTGGACTAACATGGTCGTATTTCCTGGTTCTAGACCTGAGCACTGGACTAATATTGTCATATTTCCTGGTTCTAGACCTGAGCTTTGGACTAATATGGTCGTATTTCCTGGTTCCAGACCTGAGCACTGGACTAATATGGTCGTATTTCCTGGTTCTAGTCCTTAGCACTGGACTAATATGGTCGTAATTCCTGGTTCTAGACCCGAGCACTGGACTAATATGGTCGTATTTCCTGGTTCTAGACCTGAGCACTGGACTAATATGGTTGTATTTCCTGGTTCTAGTCCTTAGCACTGGACTAATATGGTCGTATTTCCTGGTTCTAGACCTGAGCACTGGACTAATATGGTCGTATTTCCTGGTTCTAGACCTGAGCACTGGACTAATATGGTCGTATTTACTGGTTCTAGACCTGAGCACTGGACTAATATGGTCGTATTTCCTGGTTTTAGACCTGACCACTGGACTAATATGGTCGTATTTCCTGGTTCTAGACCTGACCACTGGACTAATAAGGTATTATTTCCTGGTTCCAGACCTGAGCACTGGACTAATATGTTCGTATTTCCTGGTTGCAGACCTGAGATCTGGACTAATATGGTCATATTTCCTGGTTCTAGACCTGAGCTCTGGACTAATATGGTCGTATTTCCTGGGTCTAGACCTGAGCTCTGGACTAATATGGTCGTATTTCCTGGTTCTAGACCTGAGCACTGGACTAATATGGTCGTAATTCCTGGTTCTAGACCTGAGTACTGGACTAATATGGTCGTATATCCTGGTTCTGGACCTGAGCAATGGACTAATAAGGTCGTATTTCCTGGTTGCAGACCTGAACACTGGACTAATATATTGGTATTTCCTGGTTCTAGACCTGAGCTCTGGACTAACATGGTCGTATTTCCTGGTTCTAGACCTGAGCACTGGACTAATATTGTCATATTTCCTGGGTCTAGACCTGAGCACTGGACTAATATTGTCATATTTCCTTGTTCTAGATACGAGCTCTGGACTAATATGGTCGTATTTCCTGGTCCTAGACCTGAGCTCTGGACTAACATGGTCGTATTTCGTGGTTCTAGACCTGAGCACTGGACTAATATTGTCATATTTCCTTGTTCTAGATACGAGCTCTGGACTAATATGGTCGTATTTCCTGGTCCTAGACCTGAGCACTGGACTAATATTGTCATATTTCCTGGTTCTAGACCTGAGCACTGGACTAATATTGTCATGTTTCCTGGTCCTAGACCTGAGCATTGGACTAATATTGTCATATTTCCTGGTTCTAGACCTGAGCACTGGACTAAAATGGTCGTATTTCCTGGTTCTAGACCTGAGCACTGGACTAATAAGGTCGTATTTCCTGGTTCCAGACCTGAACACTGGACTTATATGTTGGTATTTCCTGGTTCTAGACCTGAGCACTGGACTAATATTGTCATATTTCCTGGTTCTAGACCTGAACACTGGACTAATATGGTCGTATTTCCTGGGTCTAGTCCTGAGCTCTGGACTAACATGGTCGTATTTCGTGGTTCTAGACCTGAGCACTGGACTAATATTGTCATATTTCCTTGTTCTAGATACGAGCTCTGGACTAATATGGTCGTATTTCCTGGTCCTAGACCTGAGCACTGGACTAATATTGTCATATTTCCTGGTTCTAGACCTGAGCACTGGACTAATATTGTCATGTTTCCTGGTCCTAGACCTGAGCATTGGACTAATATTGTCATATTTCCTGGTTCTAGACCTGAGCACTGGACTAAAATGGTCGTATTTCCTGGTTCTAGACCTGAGCACTGGACTAATAAGGTCGTATTTCCTGGTTCCAGACCTGAACACTGGACTTATATGTTGGTATTTCCTGGTTCTAGACCTGAGCACTGGACTAATATTGTCATATTTCCTGGTTCTAGACCTGAACACTGGACTAATATGGTCGTATTTCCTGGGTCTAGTCCTGAGTACTGGACTAATATGGTCGTATTCCCAGGGTCTAGACCTGAGCACTGGACTAATATGGTCGTATTTCCTGGTTCTAGACCTGAGCACTGGACTAATATTGTCATATTTCCTTGTTCTAGACATGAGCTCTGGACTAATATGGTCGTAATTCCTGGTTCCAGACCTGAACACTTGACTAATATGGTCGTATTTCCTGGTTCTTTACCTGAGCTCTGGACGAACATGGTCGTATTTCCTGGTTCTAGACCTGAGCACTGGACTAATATTGTCATATTTCCTGGTTCTAGACCTGAGCACTGGACTAATATTGTCATATTTCCTGGTCCTAGACCTGATTACTGGACTAATATTGTCATATTTCCTGGTTCTAGACCTGAACACTGGACTAATATGGTGGTATTTCCTGGTTCTAGACCTGAGTACTGGACTAATATTGTCATATTTCCTGCTTCTAGACCTGAGCTTTGGACTAATATTGTCATATTTCCTTGTTCTAGACATGAGCTCTGGACTAATGTGGTCGTATTTCCTGGTTCTAGACCTTAACACTGGACTAATATGGTCGTATTTCCTGGTTCTAGACCTGAGCACTGGACTAATATGGTTGTATTTCCTGGTTCTAGTCCTTAGCACTGGACTAATATGGTCGTATTTACTGGTTCTAGACCTGAGCACTGGACTAATATGGTCGTATTTCCTGGTTCTAGACCTGAGCACTGGACAAATATGGTCGTATTTCCTAATTCTAGACCTGACCACTGGACTAATAAGGTCGTATTTCCTGGTTCCAGACCTGAGCACTGGACTAATATGTTCGTATTTCCTGGTTGCAGACCTGAGATCTGGACTAATATGGTCATATTTCCTGGTTCTAGACCTGAGCTCTGGACTAATATGGTCGCATTTCCCGGGTCTAGACCTGAGCTCTGGAATAATATGGTCGTATTTCCTGGTTCTAGACCTGAGCACTGGACTAATATGGTCGTATTTCCTGGTTCTAGACCTGAGCACTGGACTAATATGGACGTATTTCCTGGTTCCAGACCTGAACACTGGACTAATATGGTCGTATTTCCTGGTTCTAGACCTGGGCTCTGGACTAACATGGTCGTATTTCCTGGTTCTAGACCTGAGCACTGGACTAATATGGTCATATTTCCTGGTTCTAGACCTGAGCACTGGACTAATGTTGTCATATTTCCTGGTTCTAGACCTGAGCACTGGACTAATATGGTCGTATTTCCTGGTTCCAGACCTGAACACTGGACTAATATGTTGGTATTTCCTGGTTCTAGAGATGAGCACTGGACTAATATTGTCATATTTCCTGGTTCTAGACCTGAGCTTTGGACTAATATGGTCGTATTTCCTGGTTCCATACCTGAACACTGGACTAATATGGTCATATTTCCTGGTTCTAGACCTGAGCTCTGGACTAACATGGTCGTTTTTCCTGGTTGTAGACTTTAGCACTGGACTAATATTGTCATATTTCCTGGTTCTAGTCCTGAGCACTGGACTAATATTGTCATATTTCCTGGTTCTAGACCTGAGCACTGGACTAATATTGTCATATTTCCTGGTTCTAGACCTGAGCACTGGACTAATATTGTCATATTTCCTGGTTCTAGACCTGAGCACTGGACTAATATGGTCATATTTCCTGGTTTTACACCTGAACACTGGACTAATATGTTGGTATTTCCTGGTTCTAGACCTGAGCACTGGACTAATATTGTCATATTTCCTGGTTCTAGACCTGAGCTTTGGACTAATATGGTCGTATTTCCTGGTTCCAGACCTGAACACTGGACTAATATGGTCGTATTTCTTGGTTCTAGACCTGAGCTCTGGACTAACATGGTCATATTTCCTGGTTCTAGACCTGAGCACTGGACTAATATTGTCATATTTCCTGGTTCTAGACCTGAGCTCTGGACTAATATGTTCATATTTCCTGGTTCTAGACCTGAGCACTGGACTAATATGGTCGTATTTCCTGGTTCTAGACCTGAACACTGGACTAATATGTTGGTATTTCCTGGTTCTAGACCTGAGCACTGGACTAATATGGTCGTATTTCCTGGTTTTACACCTGAACACTGGACTAATATGTTGGTGTTTCTTGGTTCTAGACCTGAGCACTGGACTAATATTGTCATATTTCCTGGTTCTAGACCTGAGCTTTGGACTAATATGGTCGTATTTCCTGGTTCCAGACCTGAACACTGGACTAATATGGTCGTATTTCCTGGTTCTAGACCTGAGCTCTGGACTAACATGGTCGTATTTCCTGGTTCTAGACCTGAGCACTGAACTAATATTGTCATATTTCCTGGTTCTAGACCTGAGCTCTGGACTAATATTGTAATATTTCCTGGTTCTAGTCCTGAGCACCGGACTAATATGGTCGTATTTCCTGGTTCTTTACCTGAGCACTGGACTAATATGTTCGTATTTCCTGGTTCTAGTCTTTAGCACTGGACTAATATGGTCGTATTTCCTGGTTCTAGTCCTGAGCACTGGACTAATATGGTCGTATTTCCTGGTTCTAGTCCTTAGCACTGGACTAATATGGTCGTAATTCCTGGTTCTAGACCTGAGAACTGGACTAATATGGTCGTATTTCCTGGTTCTAGACCTTAGAACTGGACTAATATGGTTGTATTTCCTGGTTCTAGTCCTTAGCACTGGACTAATATGGTCGTAATTCCTGGTTCTAGACCCGAGCACTGGACTAATATGGTCGTATTTCCTGGTTTTACACCTGAACACTGGACTAATATGTTGGTATTTCCTGGTTCTTGACCTGAGCACTGGACTAATATGGTCGTATTTCCTGGTTCTAGACCTGAGCACTGGACTAATATCGTCATATTTCCTGGGTCTAGTCCTGAGCACTGGACTAATATGGTCGTATTTCCTGGTTCTAGTCCTGAGCACTGGACTAATATGGTCGTATTTCCTGGT